>NW_020954596.1:27629332-27663901 GCF_900497805.2 Vombatus ursinus | reverse complement strand
GTGTGATACTATCAAAGTCACTTAATCTCTCTGAGTTTCAGTTTCCTCATTTATAAAATGAAAATGCTGGTAATAGTAACCATCTCATAGGGTTGTTGTGAGGATCAAATGAGATAATCTATGTGTAAGGGTGGGGATTTGTATACCCACTTAAATTAATATAAACAAAAGGTCTAGATTTCTCCACTCAATCAGTCATATTGGGAAAAGTCCCTAATTGATTCAGGGGCAGTGAAGTATTTGGGTCATTGGATGAATTCAGATCATTACACAAAGAAAATGTTTTGTGATTGGCTAAAAGAATCAGACACATCTCTGGGCCTATGTAGAACACAGAAATTGGGTTTAGAAGCATGGATTGCAGTGGCTAAGCAATCAAGTTTCAGGAACTTCTAAACTCAGGAACCACTCTAGTAGGCAGACCTGTGCACCCACGCCAGAAGGTAGCAAGTGGAGGGGAGGAAGTGATCCTCAGAATGTTACATTGTCCCATCCCTTCCCTTTGTATGCCTAGGCGATGATCTTACAGATTTTGAAGCAAAATAAGATCTGGAGTTATCTCAGTACCAGTAATAGTCAATAGTGTCTGATGGTAGAAAGAAACACGCTGAGAATAAGTTAGACACATTACAGAAAGGATTGTACAAGACTTTTAGCCCTCAGATCTCATCAGATGCCAGAAGAGAACCATATCAAGGGAAAACTTCATGAGAGGTCCACAAGGGGAGAAAAGGAAACGCAGTAACCAAGAACTATGAGTTTCCACTCTGGCCACAAGTTCTCTGTAAGTTAAAGCCCAGTGAATAATGTGCTCCCTCCAATGTTTTGGGAGGAAGATGTTTTATATCAATTATTCTTAATTTACCACCTTAGTAATCCCATTTTCTAAAACTAATGACTGATAATAAAGGTGAAACAAACCAGTGGGAGTTCATGAATAATAATACTAAAAGCCACAACCCCTAGAACTTAAAGAGGAGAGGTTGTCCACAGGGAACCTTAGTCTAGTATGAGCTGAGAGAGGATGCCCAGAGGGGTTGCTACACATGTAAAATGATGTGCAAAGCTAAAAGCATTATACAGATGTTAACTATTTTTAGTTTTTATTCTATTTCTTCCCTTCATGAACTCTAGGTTCCAGATGAACAGACCTACTCACTGCTTTCCATATAGAGCTTTTAACCCCTGGCCTCTGGTCTTTGACGCAGGATGCCCCCATTGCCTCAATTGCTCTGGTTGTTCTTTCCCTTCATCTCCAGACTCCCTAAATCCTTTCACCACTCATTTCCAAAGCGGCTTCTACAGAAGTTTTCCCTGATTTCCCCAGTTATTATTGTCTCTATGATCTAATTACTTTCTACATGTTTTATCTTTGTTGAGGTCAGGAACCCTTCCAGTTTGTCACTGTATCTCCATCACTTAGCACAATGCTTGGCACAAAGGATTCCTTTAATACATATTTATTTAATTGAAGAGAAAATATTAATTTCAAATTTCTATAAATTTGAGTAAATGGGCTCACTGAAGAAAGTGAGTGTTACTGATATATTTACCATAAAATGAATTCTTAGAGCAGAGGGGGATGGGAATCTATATTTCAGCCATACTTTCCTCCAGCTTTATTCATATTGTAACATGAGATGGAAAATGTCCATAAAAGTAGCATGTTAATTACTTAATTAATTACTTATAATATAGTTTAGGATCTGTACTGCTAAACCTCCTTCCTTTACATTTTTTTCATCATTTCCTTTGATATTCTTGACTTTTTGTTTTTCCAAATGAATTATTTTTTCTAATTCAGTAAAATAAATTTTTTGGTAATTTAATCAGGATGGCATTGAATATACAGATTAGTTTGGTAAAATTGTCATTTTTATTATATTGGCCCTGCCTACCCATGAAAAATTGATATCTCTCCCCTTATTTAAATCTGATTTTTAAAAGCCATATGAAGGGGAAGCTAGATGCAGCCCTGGAGTCTGGAGGACCTGAGTCCAAATATAGCTACAGACACTTGACACTTGCTAGCTGTATGATCCTGGCAAGTCACTTAACCCCAATTGACTCGCAAAAAAAAAGGCCATTTGAAAAAAGATGCTATCTTCATCCAGAGAAAGAATTGACAAATAGAAGTCTGTATAGAATAATTTTATATACGTGTGTATATATGTGTATATATATGTATGTGTGTGTGTTTGCCTCAGTTTCTTCATCTGTAAAAGGAGGTGCAGAAGGAAATGGCAAACCACTCTAGCATCTTTGCCAAGCCTCAGATGGGGTCACAACGAGTGGGACACAACTGGAACAACTAAACAAGTGTCTTGATTTTCATAAAATGGGGAAAGAGTCTGGTTTGGAAATAAGAGACTGATGAGTTTGCTTGATCTAGAGCAAAAGCAGCTATGAAATTGATGGTGGGGAACACTTAGTAATAGTGTAGTCATGCATTGTCATTATGATTTCTCTACAGCAAATCGGGGGCAAACAACCTCTAGTTAATCAGGAGGACTTCATTCTCCACAATCTTTGCGAAGGACAATGTAGTTGGGGGTGAGGACAGCAGGCAGGGGTGGAGGATGGTGTGGGAAACTATTATCAGTGTACCTGTTGGGAGGTTGGGCATTGTTTTGTGGGAGTAGGGCTATACAGCTGTCAGATTCAAGTGGAATCTAAGACACATTTAGATATTGTCTGAAGATAACGCAATTTCACTGGATGAATCCCATGCATAGAATTTTCTCCCTCCTCATTTCTGCTTCCTGGATTCTATGGCTTCCTTAGAGTCTTAGCTAAAATTCCACCTTCTTCAAGAATTCTTTTCCTATCTCCCTTAATGCTTGTGCCTTCCCTCTGTGATTATATTCAGTTCATCCTGTATATTTCTTGTTTGCACATAGTCACTTACATGTTGTTTTCCCCATTAGAGTATGAGCTCCTTGAGGGCGGAAACTATTTTCTTTTGTTTTCTTTGCATCCCCAGGCCTAAGTACAGTGTCTGGCACAATAGACATTTAATAAATGTTTATTGAATGATTGACTAGAGGGAAAGATGAGACAGGAAGAATTGGAAACTACCAAATCAGGTCAAAGATATGAGAGTGAGTTGTAGAGAAGGCAGTAGTTTCAGCAAGTCACAGTCATAACAACCGGCACTCAGCCTTGCTGAGAATAAAGGGTGATCAAGTACATAACTGAGCATCCTCCATGCAGCACCACAAAGAACAGAGAAGCTTGTGTAGGCATTCCCTACCGTGCTGGGAGAAGTGAGGGAGAAAATGATTGGGCAGAGATGTTTATGGTTGCTAACAGACCAGTCAGTGCACAGGTGAAACTGATGCCTCCCCTCACAGCTGAACTGGGGAGGCATTATGTTTCCTTGAGTCTTGACAAGGTCCTTTAGAAATACTTACATGGACAAGATGTATAGAAGCAGAATGAATCACACTATAGCTAGGTGGATTTATAGATGGTTGAACAATGATAGTCAAAGAGTGTTTTACGAATAGTATCAACCTGGATAGGGCTGAGGTGCCTTCAATGTCTGCTTTCTTCCCTCACCTCCATTCTTACATGCTCAACTTCTGGCACACATAATTTTGAGAAGAAAGTTCCTCACTCTTCTTTCAAGTTTCTTCCCTGGTATATCCCTCCCTAGGGGCAGCTGGGTGGCACAGTGTATAGAACGGCAGGCACAGAATCAGGAAGACTCATCTTCCTGAGTTCAAATCTGGCTTCAGACACTTACTAGCTGTGTGATCATGAGCAAGTCATTTAACTGTTTGCCTCAGTTCTTCATCTGTAAAATGAGCTGGAGAAGGAAATGACAAACCACTCCAGTATTTTTGCCAAGAAAACCCCAAATGGGGTTTCTAACCCCATCTAACAAAGAGTTAGATATGCCTGAAGTAACTGAACAACACCTTTCCCTCCCCCCTTTTTTCTTTGCTCTATTAAAACCAACAAAACAGAACAAAATCCATCTGCCATGAAGTCTCTAATACTATACATTAGATATCTCTACTTAGCCCTGGCAGATCAATATTTTATCAATGGCTAGAACGATGATATAAAAGATATGCTTCTCAACTTAGAAATGCTATGAAGGTAGAAGAGATGATGTATATGGTAGATGGTATAATTAGGATTCAAAAGAACTTCAAAGGCTTAAACTAAACACTATCATTTTTTTTTAACCAGTAGCTACCTTGGTGGTCATTTAGTTCAACCCCATAATTAAACTATCAGAGCTTGCACAGTATTCTGCTATATAACCTTCCATAACCCACTTGGTTACTGACATGCCACATTTAGATATAGAATTATAGTGGAAGATGTTAATACATACATATATAGATATATATGTATATAAATGCCTATATATGCATAAGATTTTGATATATATATATATTCATACAGATACACAATGGCTGATATTATTATAGCAGTTTAAGGTTTGCAGAGCACATTATATTATCTGATCCTTACAACAACCACACACATGTATATGAGAGTGACTTTTGCACAGCAGGTCAAAGGCTGACCTTGGAGTCAGAAAAACCTATATCAAAATATTACTTCTGGCATGTCTGTGGGACTGGGCAAATAACACACTTCTCAGTGCTCCAGGCATCTGTTTAAAACAATAAGTTACAAATAATAATGAATATGGTAATAAATAGATTGCCAACCTGCATCAGGGGAAGGATTTTCCACACAGTTACCTCTCCTGAATATATCACAGGTTAAGCCAGAAAGATAGATAACATTAATATAATATACAAATTAGTAAGGATGATATTTAACAGAACGTCATATCACGTTCTTCTGGAAAATAGTACTGAAACTTTTTAATGCCTAATGGTATTAAAAATGTGCTTTGCAACTATCTATTTATTATTATAACAAATAATGATTATTTCTGTTCTAGTATCATTTTATGCCCAAAGAACAATAATATAATTATGTGGTTTTCACTTTGGGATTCTTTCCAGGGCTCTGTTACAATGTTAAGGCAACCACATCTTTTAATGTAGAAAAAATATTTGTTTTAAGTCTACCATGAAAATAAATGGTTTTCTTGTTGCTGTCAAAGGGATATTAAATCTAAAGTTAAATTTTCTAGTTTGCCTTACTTTTTTTTTCCTTTTGTCTGAACCTGTGATTCTAGATTTCACCTAGACAGCTAGTAGTACAGTGCATAGAGTGTTGGGGCTGGCAAGAAAATCTGAGTGCAAAATCTGGACTCAGACACTTAACTAGCTGTGGAATCCTGGGCAAGTCAATTAATTTGTTTCCCCTCAGTTTCCTTAGCTATAAAATGAGGATAATAATAGCAGCTCTCTCCTGGGACTGTTGTGAGGATCAAATGAGATAATATTTGCAAAACACTTAGCACAGTGTCTGACATATAGCAGGCACTACATAAATGCTTTGTTATTACTATTATTATTATTATTATTATTATTATTATTATCATTATCATTATTCCATTGGTATAGGGAACCCCTGGTGAGAAAACTCCCTTCACCAATGTACTTCAGCCACTATTCTATAACTCAGTCTAAGAGAATTGACTAAGCAAATGAGAGATTAACTTGACCAGGGTTGTGTGGTTAGTATGTGTCAGAGATGAGATTTCAATTCAGGTGTTCCTGACTGAGGCCAACTCACTATTTATTATGCCGCTCCTCTTCTCTACTCCTACTAAATCTTTTTTTTTTTTTTTAAAGAATGGAAATTTAGGTTAAAATATGATTAATTAAGTGTTGTTTGCAGAACTGCAATTCTAAAATAACAAGGGTCTCATTTCTCCTCTCTTTGTAACATTAATTCACAATCATTGTCCAATGTTGTATAATGGGGAAAAAATATTGGATAAGAAATTGAGGCAGCATGCCATAGTGGCTAGAGATTATCTCAGAATCAAAAAGGCCTAGATTCAAGCCCTGCTTCTGACATACACTGGGGTGACCCTAGCAAATCATTTAAGGAAGAAGAAAGGGAAGGAGGTTTATATAATGCCTAACTGACATGCCAGCAAAGGAGAATGAGAAGGAATGGTTGGAGAGACAGGAGGAAAATATGTAGAAAGCAGCATCACAAAAACCTAGAAAGGCTTGAGTATTCAGAAGAAGATGGCGATTGACAGTGCCAAATGCTACAGAGAGGTCAAGGAGGAACAGAATTGGGAAAAGGCCACTGGAGTTGGCAACTAAGAAGTCACTGGGAATTTTGAAAAGGGTAGTTTCAGATGAATGATGAGGCTGAAAGTCAGTCTCTAGAAGGTGCAGAAGAAAGTGAAAGGAAAAAAGGTGAAGGTACTGTTTGTAAATGTCTTTCTCAAGGACGTTGTCCACAAAGGGGAAGAAAGGTATAAGATGTTAGCTAAGAGAAGATGGTAAGATCAAAGGAGAGTTTTTTTAAAGAATGGGGAAAATATAGGCATGTTTGTTGTTTATCCTTCATTCT
Source organism: Vombatus ursinus (assembly GCF_900497805.2). Classification (NCBI taxonomy): domain Eukaryota; kingdom Metazoa; phylum Chordata; class Mammalia; order Diprotodontia; family Vombatidae; genus Vombatus; species Vombatus ursinus. The sequence continues at coordinate 27,657,430 of NW_020954596.1, read as the reverse complement.
CAAAGAGGACCGATGACATCAGGAGGGTTATGTCTAGACTTGTAAGTGAATTGGATTTAAGGAAGGCAGAGCTATGCAAAGTCATCAGCCTCACTCTCTCCTCTGGAGTCATTCAGATTCCAGTGGTGGCATGTTTGCAGAATGTTAGGGAAGGAGCCAGTACAGAGTGAGACATTGAAGACAACAGAATTAGTGAAGATGATAGTAGGGAAATATGCTGAAGTCAGGACGGATGGGATCAAGGGTCCTTAGGGGAAGTTTGCCCTGGCTAGGAGAAGAGTCACCTTTTCATCTGAGAATAAAATGAAGGAAGAGAAAGTGAATAAAGATATCTGAATGACATGAGCTGAGGATGAACAGGGGAGGAATTGTTAGTAACTTCTCTATGGGAACTGCTTGGAGTTAAACTACATTTTACAAAGCTCTTTGACATTTATTTGCTCTTTTGGTTTTTCACAACAACCCTCTGAGATGCATAATACAAGTATGATTGTCTGTGTTCTCAAATGAAGAAATCTAGGCTCCAGGAGGATAAGCATAAGGATTAGGTCTTGAACCCAAGACTTCTAACTTCAGTCCAGGCCACTTTTCTGTCTCTCACAAAGAAGATGAAAATGCATGTTGATCCTAATGAACTTGGATTGCTGTTACAATCCTGTCCATTCACTGCTATTGTGTACATAGTAAGAAAAAAGCCTCCATACCAAATCACTATTTCCTTCTTTCTCACCATAATTTGTAGAATTCTTCTCATTGAGATTCTTCAAACACTCTCAAGAATATATGATACTACAGGAGGTTTAGTGTCTTTGCTAACTTTAAAAAAAAATAGTTTTCTTCATATTGTAATTTCCCTCCATTACAAAATTCCATGCTGGTTTTCTTTTGTGGTCTCCTCTCCCAACCCCTGTATCCTTTCCGTAATTGTTGTCAGTTGTGGAGGTCTCAGCCATTTGGGGGAGGCTATCTTTGCTGTTTAATGCATTTTTCCTAAAACAAACACAGACTTTGTGGCTAGCCTGGAGCCCTGACTGTGCACTGTTTATAAGGGGCTGGCAGGGGGGTTATGTTCCATGGGGAAAGAGTTAGGAGCAAAGAACACATATAATAGAATATGCTGACTTTTCCATGGCTATGAAAGCAACTTGGAAGATCTGTCTCATGCCTCAGGAGCAGTGAGTGCTTCATTATGAAAGCCAGAGTTGGTGTGACCTGCATGACTTCATGTCTTTATAAGTGACCTCTAACTTGAAGATGACTTAGAATAATGTCAAAACATCTGGTCAATTTATTCATTTACTTTAAAAAAAATCTGCCTGCTAAATGTCATGTGGCTATAATAATTTAGTAGCTTTTATTCCCAATTTTGGGGATGTCAGGGGGATACCTTCAGGCCTTATGAAAGGGGGCCCCTAGATACTGAGATCCTAGGATTGAGAGCTCAATGGAGCTTTAGACATATGCTATAACGCCTCCTGTTTTTACAAAGAAGGGAACTGAGGCCCAGGGTGGAGAAGTGAGTTGCCTAAAATTTCACAAGTAGTAAGTAGCAGAACAAGAAATGTAAAGGTTTATCTGAAAGTTCTCAAAAACTATTAAATATCTATTCTCCAGGGTCTATTCTCCCCCTTTTCTTCATTCCCCATGTTTCATTGTTCTCTTAAATCCCCATTCTAGAAAGAAAAGCACTTTTCCAACAATCTTGGCACTCCTTCTTTCCCAGGTCATTTTCAGCTTCTTCCAACAAGAAAAAAAAAGTTGGAGACCCCTAAACTAACAAAATGGAAAGGACTTTTAGAGTAGGAGAACTGTCTAATACAGGAGAAAGAATTCTAGATTTGGAATCAGGAGAGTTGATTTTGAATCTTGATTCTACCATTTAATTCCAGTGTCATCTTGGGCAACCTCACTTCACACTTTGGGCCCTCAGTTTTCTTGTCTGAAAAATGAGGGGGTTAGACTAGACATTGGTCTCCTTTAGTTGCTATGATCTGATGATATGTAATTAATCAATAATAGAGAAGTATAAAAATCACATTGGAGATGTGTTACAACTAGGAGTCCCAAGAACATCAAATAGTAAGTTCCCCCATACCAGAGTATAAGTCTTAGAAAGAGATCCTTGGTTCAAATTCTACTTTTGTCACTTACTAGCTGTGTGGCCTTGGGCAGGTCATTTAAATTCTCTGGGCCTCAGTTTCTTCATCTAGAAAATGAAAGGGTTTGACAACATGTCTCCTCAGGTTCCTTCTATCTCTATTCCTTCTATCTCTATAGCTATGATCTTCTTTGAGGGTAGGCACTGTGTCTTAGCTAAATTTTACATCTCCCACAGCTCCTGATATGGAACTCTGAACCTAATGGGTAATTTTAGTAAATGTATGCTGTTGTTCCCATTTAATCCATTAAAACATCAGTTGGATCTCATATTAATTAGAATCACTTCCAGAAATCTAGAAAGGTCTTGAAGTGATTCATTCAATTCAAATTGGAAAATAAACTAAGCTAATTCAAATGGGATCTTTTCATTCATATGCAGGCACATAAATTTTATTTAAGGACTGCACTTATGAGAGGCCTCTCTCAAATGTAAGGGTTCACAGGAAACAGACATTGTAGAGTGCTAGAATTAGGAAGAAGCTTACGGATCATCTAGTCCAATGGCAGGCCAATTACTGACTTAGAAAATCACTAATTAACATTATCTATATTGTATAGTATTTTTATTTATTGTGTTAAACATTTCCCAATTTCATTTTAGTTTGACCCAGACTCAGGAGTTTTGCATGGTTTGCTCTACAAATTTGACACCTCTGATCTATTCCAAATCTTTCACTTTAAAAAGGAGGAAGCCAAAATCCAGAGTCACCCTACTCATTGGACTAAAGCCCTTCTACTATAACATAGTAGCATCGAACTGTCCACAAAAGACTTGAATGAAGAACTTGGAAAACAAACTTTGGAAAAAGCCAACTGATAATAAGTTGTTAAGAGAAAAGCATGTTCTTTAAGGACATGATAATATGCTATGAAAGTGTACTCTTCGTATTTCTGTAAAGGCTTTTCCAATAGGATTCACATGTGTGGTTTTTCTTCCATGGCTGCCCAGAATAGTTCATTCTACCTGTAATATTACAATCATTCTGTAGCTAGAGCAAAACATGGCCTTGTACCCTGTAAAAGTGAAGCCAAGCCCTGGAGTCACCTTATGTTAAACCTCTTTAGAGCTCTCCCCTCCCCCATCACTACTATAACACACATAGACTGTGGTTGTAAGATCAGAGAAACATCTGAATCAAAGGTTTAAAAGTTCAGCCTAAAATTGGGTTATTCCATTTGTTGAATTATTAGAAGCAGAATGTCCATGACAAATACAAAATGGCAGAGAGTCTCCCTTACCAAGTTGTTGGGAAAGTAGGAAATCTGAATGTATGGGCTCTACAAAGGCAATGTGCATTACAAAAACCTGTTGCCAAAGAGGAGTAGGACTTCCTGCCTAATGGGGCAGAAACAATGGAGAACTAAGGAAAGAGGCTCTAAGAACCCACCAACTATTTGCAGAAGAACCATAATATCAATCAATCACTCATTTTGGAAAGACTCAGAGGAAGAGGAAACTATTATGTTAAAATCTTTAGGGAAAGTTTGCTAAGATTGTCTCAAATTGAAGATGATCTCCTAAGATGGAAGGAAAGGATAGAAGGATGAGATCAATCCATTCCTTCCCAACACTCCATTCTCACCTCCCCCTCCTAGAATTCCTAGCTTGTTTCCTTTTCCTCCTAGTAGTTCGTTGTAGGTAAGCACTTTCTCTGAAAGTACAGAGTTGATTAGAACACTGAAAAGCTTAGTGATTTACCTCTGGTCATATACCTAGAAGAGGGAGGGCTTTAACCCTAGTCTTTCTTTGAATCCGGGTCTCTATGCACTATACCAAACTGCCTCTCACTTAACAAGTACTCAAAAAAAAAAAAAAAAACCACGGGTTGATTTTAATTGAATTAAAAGGAGGATGGAATCTTGGGAAATGCCTAAATTGAGGGGTTTGAAAGAAGTAGAAAAGGGAAAATTAAAGAGGTAGGGGGACAATTATCTGATGGCAGTGTCACAAAGAACAAGGAAAGAGAATTTCAAGAAGGAAATTGTGTCAATATGGTGACGAAAGTTTCAGAAGGTCTAAAGAGAACGAATGAGGAAGGGCCACTAAGACAAAATTTTCTACAGTCATGAACAGGGAAAAATAAAAACAATATCATTGCCCTGATATTCTATAGTACTGGATATAGCCCACAACACTTTCATGTACATCTTATTTGAGCCTCACAGTAAGCCTTTGGAGTCATCAGGACAAGAGCTATTTCCATGGAGAGAAGTAGCATGACAGCAGAGAGAAAGCTGAGCCTGTAAAGAGGAGCTGGTTGCATATCTTGCCTCAGGCACCCCCTGTGATTATAGTCAAAGACCTCGACCTTTCAAAAGTTAACTTTCTTCATTTGTAAAATGGGTACAATTGTGCCGACCTCATAGAGTTGTGAAGAACATACTTTGCAAATGTCAAAGTGCCATATAAATGAAATGAAAGAAAAATCACTGTATTCAGAGTCAGAGGATCTGAGTTTGAATGCTCACTTTGCCAGTTAATACCTGGGAAAGCTTGATCAAGTCATTTCTGGACCTTCTTTGTAAAATGAGGGGTTTTCTCATCCGAAGATTGCATTCCTCACTCTTCTGGACTTTCTACAATGGACTATCCACAATGCCCCAGAAACCTCTTCATCCGGGAAGTTTACTCCAGCCCTGGACTTCATATACTGACCCTGTGATTTCTCCCTGTGATTGGCTGGTTCCTTCTAGATCCTCTGTTTTAAGGAAGATATTCAAGCCAACTAAGTCTTCATTCCTCTGCCGGCTGCATTCCTGACCCACCTTTCCATACAAAGTCAGACTCAGGGCACTTTCATCTCCCACCCTCACACCTTTCAAGTTCCATTTTATGCGTTATTTTCTGCCATTAAAATGTAAGCACATTGAGGGCAGGGATATGCTCTCTTAGCACTTGCCTTTGTATTCCTAATGCTTAGCACAGTGCTTGGCACATAGTAAGTGTTTAGTAAATGTTTGTTGACTTGATTCTAAAATGACAGAATTGGACTAGATGACCCCTGGGTTACTTTCCTAATCTAAATCCATGATTCAGTGAAGAGAGAAATTTCAAGCAATATGTCCATGTTCATGCAGCTCTATATTTAAGGACAGAGGTGGATACAGAATTTGGATTTTCGGTGTTCTTCCTCCTATACCGCAAAGCCTTACAAGTGTTTCTGTAGCACTCCTGAGTCAAAGAGAAGTGGAAAATTCTCACCCTCCCCTAAAAGAATGTTCCCATCAATATTAACTGAAATCAACATTATAGGCTTTTTGTTGTCATACTTAACTCGACCAAATCAGTTACTATAAATAGACAGCACTGGCTTTGCAATATGGCTCCCCTGAAAAGACCATAGACTAAAAGCCAAGACTGCCAGTTCAGTCTTTGATGAAACACCAAAAAATGAGACAAAGAATCATAAGCTCAAAGGATTACACATCATAGGACAGAAACCAGTTGGAATATAAACAGTAACTGTACTTCAATTTGACCTTTGAACACTCTATCACCTTATCATTTTCCCTCTGGACTACACATTTAACAAAGCAAAATCCACAGATTGTTTCCTTTAAGTATGAATATTGTAATATAATATGATTCTATTTTGAATAGCATGTTTCATGCACTTCACATCCTAAATGGCTTTATGGATTTAAATAATTCACTTTGAGAATTAAATAATATATAAAGGGAATGGGAGCAAGTAGTTAAGAGATGCTGCATAGACAGAGTATTGAAAAGATGGGCTTGTTAATAAAAGTATTAGCTTGAATTATACCAAGAGCTAATGGGGAAAAAGTGATTTCTTCATAATATGGGAAATGATTTGAGTTGAGGGGTATTGCATAAATTTAATATTGTATTGTCAGTTGGAACATAGGATGGAAAAGATAAGAAAGGGAATATTGTGGGCATGAAATGAGAGGAGATAATGGAGAAACAGGCATTAAGAGAACTATACAGCACAGGAGAGCAGATTAGCAATTTCTTAATCCACTTTTCAGTCCTTTGTATAGCTTACCTACATCTCTATTTTCTTCCTCTGTGTGTATGTGCTCAGTATAAAAATGTGTGTATGTGTGTGATTTACAAAGCATTAACTTCCCTGTAAGATAAATGAATAGGGCAGAAGGAAAACCATGGAACAGGATGGAAAGAAAAGGGCCATCACATCAACAAGAGTGACCACAACCTAGAGCCTGGTGTCTTTATACAAGTTGGGGCAGCAATAGATGAAACCAGCCCACTCAGTCCTCTCTGAGCCTGTTTTGAACCCTTCACATAGGCTTGCATGTGCATGTTGCATACAACTTAATTCAGACTGTGCCTAAACAATATCAAAATACTTAATTGAAAGGTGATGTGTTCCCTTAAAGCCTTCTTCAAACAGAGGCAGTGTAATATTGTGGTAGAAACCAGCCTTGGAGTCAAGAAGATCTGTGTTTAAGCCCTGCCCCTCAACCTGACCATGGACAAATCATTGAACTTCTTGATTCCCCAGGCAATTGTTTAAGACTGTTACTGAAGAGTTGCCAGTCCTCAGTATGGCGAGCTTCTACACTGGGCATTCCCTACACTGAAGAAATAAGTTTGGCACCCTCCCACCTTGCCCTTCCCCAAAATCATGTTCCCACCATTTACTCAAGTTAACATTCTAAGTATTTTGCTTTTATATTTGACTCACCCAAACCAGTTTATATAAATAGACAATACTGGCTTTGCAATATGGCTATCCCTTGAAAAGACCACGGACCTAATAAAGCCAAGACTTCCAGTTTATTCCTCCATGAGACACCAAAGCTCAAGCCAAAGAATCATGAGCTTAAAGGATCACATATTGTAGGTTTTAGAGCTACTTGGGACCACAGAAATCATCTAGTCCAGGGGTGGAGAACCTGTGGTCTGAGGATACATATATGGTCTTCTAGGTCCTTGGGTGTGGCCTTTTGACTGAGTCCAAGTTTTACAGAACAAATCCTTTTATTAAGGGAATTTGTTCTGTGAAGTTTGGATTCACTTCAAAGGCCACACTTGAGGACCTAGAGGGCCACTTGTGGCCTCAAAGCCTCAGGTTCCTCAGCCTTGAAGTCTGTCCCCTTTCATTTTATAGACTTAGAAACTGAAGTCAAGAGAGATTAAGTGGTTTATAGTGATTTGCCATCTGTTAATCTGTAAGAGATAACAAGTTTTTAGATGTATAATTCTAGCCACCTCCTCATATCTTACTTATTCTTTACTTTATTTTTTATTTTATATCTTACTTATTCTTTTGGCATTAAATTTTAACAGCCAGCAGTGATGCCTATAGTTTCTTTTATTTCCTTGCATAATTTGCATTGATCACTAAGTCTAGGCTCCCTAATGATAAACCATATATATATATATATATAAACAATATGATAATATATAATATATACGGTAATATAGAAGGTGAACATATAAAAATTATATCTAAATTATATTATAATAATTGATATTAATATATTATATAGAAATAATTATATAAATAAATAAATAGCTTCCAGTGAATATCAAGGCATTTCTTTGGCACCTCCAATGAACAATTGTGCAGACTGAGGGGGCTAGCCTTGGAATCAGAAGACCTGTTTTAGAATCCTGGCTGTGATATTTCCTATGTATTTCACATGGGGAAGTCAAAATAAGGGTAAAAATACTTGCATCGCCTTCCTCACAGGGTAGGAAAGTAGTCTGTCAGTTTTAAAACATGATATAAATGTGTAGTTGTTATTATTGTTATTATTATCTTGTTCTTATATTTTCTGATTTTCTTATGTTCAGATAGAAATTGTCCAAGGACAAATGATTACCAAGCTATTATTCATTTATTTTAATGTTCTGTGAATTATTGTGCCAATAGATAAGGGGACCATTTTTTGTAATTGAATAGAGTATCAGGATATAATTTCATGCTTCATAGGGTCACTTTAAACATCTTCAACTCAATTCCGATAGCAAAAGGATGAAACCCCATCCTACCCCCATAAGATTTGTTCTCTTTTTTTTATGTATCTATATTTTGAAAGTTTTTCATTCAGTGTGGTTTAGAGGATTAGGAATATTTGTTCTGGCAACCTCCATTAAAAACAATGCTCGTAATTCTTGGGAATTAGTAGGTAGCAGTTTAGTCTGTGAAAATACTCTAGCAAGAGTAAAGGTTATCAGTTGGATTCCCTAGGATAACTGATATTTTGCACTTGCAGTACAAGGATTTGCCTTCTGTTAATCTGTAAGAGATAAGTTTTTAGATGTATAATTCTAACCACCTCCTCATATCTTACTAGTTATTCTTTTGGCATTAAATTTTAACAGCCAGCAGTGACGTCTATAGTTTCTTTTCTTTTCTTGCGCAATTTGCATTGATCACAAAGTCTAGGCTCCCTAGTGATAAGCCTTATCTTAACTAATTGGCAATACTCTAATAAGGAACTACCATCACAAACTCTTCCAGTTTCCTAAACAAATCTACATGACAGCCACTTATTTGACATATTGTTGGATATTGCTCATGCAGAGTCTGTTGATTCGAGAATTGGATCTTGGAACATTCTTGAGTTCCCTCTAGAGATAAGCCACTTTGATTAATATTAGACAATCCAATGGCATGTCCCTATTATAAGACTTTCCTTTTGTTGCCTACTTGTTCAAAAAGTATTTCTGTGGGTTTTTGACCTAGATATTATGTGCTCTGAAAATATCTATCAATCCTCATCGTCTATTTTGTCAAGGAACTGTTATTCTCTCTATAACTGCCTTAGAGCAACAGTTTCTATCTTTCATTAATATTGTACAGTTTTTTAAAGGATATTTTCCAAATTATTGTTATTGTTTATAGGATATCCTTTATAAATAAGAATGTTGTAACTCCTTTACCCATCAACAAGACATATGTTTGAAGTAACTCCTTGAAGAGTGGTGATGGATTTAATTGATGTATTCATATTTTTTTTCTCCAGCTACCCTTTAGGATCATATATATCGCATTCAAGTAATTTAGAGTTAGAAGGGTCCAGTGTGCAAAAACATTTAGTCCAAATTCTTGACTTTATAGATGAGGACACTGAAGCCCAAACACAGTAAGTGACCTGCCCAAGGTAATAAAGTTAGTAAATGGCAGAGTCAGGATTCTAATTCAGACCTTATCACTCTAAACTTAGTACTCTTTCCACTACGCCATGACTTGCTCTTTTCTCAGGCTCCAGAATGCTATAGTAAATTTGGAGACAGGAGATCCAGGATCAAATCTGGCCTTGACACTCCAAGATCACATGGGGCACATGTGCTGGTAAGGAAACCTCCCACAGATGGCTAAAAGAAGAAGCAGTGAAAAGGTACTTTCCTAACTCTATTTCCAAAGTCCTCAGAGATTCAAAGAAGTCAACATCAGATGAGTTCTTGATCTGGAGACTGGGAAATCCTGAGTTCAAATGTGGCCCCAGATATTAGCTGCGTGACCCTAGACAGGTCAATTAATCTCTATTTGTCTCAATTTCCTCAATAGGGATAATAACAGCACCTGCCACACGGGGTTATTTTGAGGATGAAATGAGATAATATTTGTAAAAGTGCTTAGCACAATGCCTGATCCACCATGGGCCCTATATAAATACTTCTTCTCACTACTACATTTGATACAGCCCAAACAAAAGCAGAGTCATTCATCAGATCTAAATCCTTGGAATTAGGCAAATAAGTCTACTCAATTCAAAAAGAATTTATTAAGCCCCTACTATACTCAAGGCAGTATTCATTTTCAAATTAGAGTCATGTGAGCAATGAAACTAAGATGAACCCAAAGAGCCTTGCTATGATGGTAATCTGGAATCAATCAGTTTCTGTGTTGAATTTAGAAAACAGTAAGAGTCATTTGTTCATATTTGCTTTTGTTTGTTTTTAGGCTAGTAACCTGAGTTCAAGTTTTACCATGGAACCATACACATAAGAAACTGTTTCATCCTGAGATCAAAGGAATCATGTACTCTCTGCAAACAAAGCTGTCATTGGGAATTTCTTGCCTCAGATATCACTTTGTCCTCAATGGTTATCATCTCAAATATGTTAACACTATTTCTATCAGTTAGGAATATTTGAAACTGATTAACTTGATAATAATGCTAAATGTGAGTACATCATTGTATTCCTTACTGTAAAACAAATACAAAACAGGTTATATTTGTAAAGCTCTGAAACTTTACAAATAATATCTCATTTGACCCTCACATCAATGCTGAGAAATAGTTATTATTATCCTTTTTTTTTTTTACAGCTGAGGAAACTGCCGTTAAATGACTTGCTAGAGGTTATATAGCCAGTGAATGTCTAAGGCTGGATTTAAACTCAGATCTTTTTCACTTCAAGCCTAGTGCTCTATCCACAGCACCATCTAATTCATCTGTGAAATAAAGGGTTTGGCCTAGATAAAGCATTATTTATTGATATGTTTTGTTTTGATATAACAAATACTTGCCAGCCAACAGTTAAACAAACATCTCTATATTCCCTGAAAAAGTTAATTTATCAATTGTTAACTGAGTGAAAGAATGGGTCCTTTAATTTTGGCAGTATGTTATTAACACTGTACTTTTTTATTTAACCAAAAGTTTGTTTTCTCAAAATGTTGACTTTACATTGGTGTACTCCTTGTATATATTGTTGGTTTCTGAGCTTGTACTTCACTTCTTATGAGTCTTCCCGAGCTTCTCTGAGTTTTTCCTTTTGGTCATTCCTTGCAATACGCTAACATTCCATTACATCCATGTGCCATAATTGTTTCTGTAATTCTCCAATTTGGGGGGACACATTGTGTTTCTGATTTTATTTTATCGTAAATCATTTTGCTTTGAACATATTTGTGTCTCTAGTCCTTTTGTTGTCAATAATAACCTCCCTAGAGCAGTGGAATCTCTGGGTCAAAGGGTATGAACAACTTAGTAATTTTTCTTACATAATTTCAAATCATTTAACATTAGTATAATATTTTTTGTTAATTTTATTCATTTATTCTATCTCTCTTGTGAAATTCTCCTTATTTCTGACCTTGGGAATTTGGTCTTCTTTATTTTTTGTTTTGCTCTATTCTGTTGTTGTTGCTGATTGTGGTTTTGTTTCTTTTGAGATTGGATCTCTCTATCTTACCCAAGCTAAAAGTGCAGTGGTCACTCATGTACCTCACCCCAGTGTTGATAGGCATTTGACCTGCTCCATTTTTCCAACCTAGACCAGTTTGATCCTTCTTTGGTAGCCTGCTGGCCCCTTGCCTTCAAAGAATCACCAAATTGGTGACAGAGTGCAGATACCAAATTGCGCATTGGAACTCTAAAGCTCAAAACTCCTGAGCTCAAAAATCCACCAGCCTTGGCCTTCCCAATATCAGGGATTACAATGCTTTGCTTCCTCTTAGTTAATTTTTAAAATTGTTAGCTAATGGTTTAGGTTATTATAATGGCCCCTTTGGACGTGAGCCTACGAGTGGAATCTCTGGGTTAAAGAGTATGGACATTTTAATCACTTTATCACAATCCCAAATTGATTTGCAAAAAAGTTCAACTGAAACACAGCTTCACCAAAAATTCACTAGCGTGACTATCTTTTAATACCTCCTCCAACATTGACTATTCCTATCTTTGTCATCTTGGCCAATTTGCAGAATGCAAAGTAAAACCTCAGGGTTATTTAGATTTGCATTTCTCTAATCATTAGTGATTTGCAGCATTTTTTCATATGGTTTTGAATTGTTTGAAATTCTCCTTTTAAGAAATGTTTGTTCATGTATTTTCACCACTTATCTGTTGGAGAATGTCTTAGCTGATAGTTTATAAATTTTATTGAAATTGAATGGCTATATGTATTATATATATAACATATATATAATACATATGTTATTGGTCTTTTAACATCTCTTTGATTTGTCAGATAATCTTTTGGGTTTTGATTTGTTTTTATCACTTAATTTTCAGATTAGTTATTTTCTAATTTGGTTTGCTGCATAACATTCAATTTTTTATCTTTTTTTCTTCCGCTGTTACTATGTGTTGATAAATGTATTTTTCCTCTAAGGACTACCTTATCTTTTCCCTCATAGATTTTGGTATATTGTCTTATTGTTAGCATTTTCTTTAATATAATTGTTTATTGTTTTTGATATGTTGATCTACAATACATTCATTGTTTATGATAATGTTATTTATTCCCCATTTAAGTCTGTTTTTTGTTTATATTTCCATTATTAATTGCCATCTTTGCATTTATCATTTATTTGTGAATAATTATTTGAAGCATTTTTTTCTCCTCTCTGAGGCCAATGAAAAGGATTCTAAAGTGTCATTTACAGGACAACTAACAAAATACTTGAAGATATTTCTCTCCTAAGTCTTTTCTTCATTCCCAACACCCTCAATTTGTTTCAACCTACAGTATCTTCTAATGACATTCTTTCAAGTAGGATAGGACTTGGTCAGAGGTGTTTGACTAGATGCTCTATAAGGTCTCTTTCATTCTTAAAATTCTAAGATTCTGCATAAGAACTTCTAAAAGATTTTCCCATTTGTCAGCTAAGCAAAAATGGGAGACATGTGCTGTTGATTACATAAGCACATTAGCATGTGTCTGCAAGTTATTTCCTTGTGAAGGTTCCTTTTGTCAAATCTTTTCACTATTTCAGCCTCTAATATCTGAAGAAAGGAACCAACCATTGATCAACCATAACACCTGATCCTGGTTTCACAAAGCCATTGGAAGGGATTATCCCCCTGAAAGAGGCAGAGATCGGTTTCCTCGTCTGTAACATGAGCTGGAGAAAGAAATAGAAAACCACTTCAGCATCTTTGCTAAGAAAACCCTAGTCAGACATGACTGAACAATAATAACCAAAACCTAATTGCTAGGAAGTTTTATTCACATAAAGTCTAAATCTGCTTTTCTGCAATCTTTACCCAAAGCTCCTGGTTCTGCTACCTGCATCAGGCAGAACAAGTCATTTCTTTCCTACATAGTAGTCTTTCAAATATACTTGAAGATCATTCTACTTAGTGGCCCCACCACCACCATGACTACTTCCTCCCTTGTCAATCTTCTCTTTTTTTATCCCCTTTTTACTTGAAAAATTGAAAACCACATTGTTAATAAAGTAATAATGAATACCACACAAAAACTTGTCTTTTTTTCAAGTTAAGCATCCACAATTCCATTTACTTATGCTTGCATGGCATGAGCTCTAATCTCTTTTTTTTTCCTTAATAGTATTTTATTTTTTTTCCAATGACATGTAAAGATAGTTTTCAACATTCATTTTTGTAAAATTTTGAGTTCTACATTTTTCTCCCTACCTCGCTCCACTCCCCCCTCTCTAAGACAGCAAGCAATTTGATATAGGTTATACATGTACAATCATGTTAAAATATATTTCCACATCAGTCATGTTGTGAAAGAAGAATCAGAACAAAAGGAGAAAACCATGAGAAAGAAAAAATAAAAAACAAGTGAAAATACTATGCTTCAATCTGCATTCAGACCCCATAGCTCTTTCTCTGGATGTGGATAGCATTTTCCATCACAAGTATTTTGGAATTGTCTTAGATCTTTGTATTGCTGAGAAGAGCTAAGTCTATCATAGGTAATCATCGTACAATGGTGTTGTTGATGTGTTCAGTGTTCTCCTGGTTCTGCTCACTTCATTCATTATCAGTTCATGTAAGGTTTTACAAGCTTTTCTGAAGTCCCTCTATTCATCATTTCTTACAGCACAATGGTATTCCATTACATTTACAACTTGTTCAGCTATTCCCCAATTGATGGGAATCCCCTCAGTTTTCAATTCTTTGCCACCACAAAAAGAGCTGCTATAAATTTTTTTGTATGGATGGATCTTTTTCCCTTTTTTATGATCTCTTTTGGATACAGACTTAGCAGTGGTATTGCTGGATCAATAGGCATATAAAGTTTGGTTGTCCTTTGGTCATAGTTCCAAATGTTCCCCAGAGTGGTTGAATCAGTTCATAACTCTACCAGCAATTCATTAGTGTTCCAATTTTCCCACATCTCCAACATTTATCATTTTCCTGTTTTGTCATGTTGGCCAATCTGACAGGTGTGATATGGTACCTCAGAGTTGTTTTGATTTGCATTTCTCTAATCAGTAGTGATTTAGAGCATTTTTTCATATGACTATAGATAGCTTTAATTTCTTCATCTGAAAACTACCTGTTCATATCCTTTGACCATTTATCAACTGGGGAATGTCTTGTATTCCTATAAATTTGACTCAGTTCTCTATGTATTTTAGAAATGAGGCCTTTTTCAGAAACACTGGCTGTAAAAATTGTTTCCTAGCTTTCTGCTTTCTTTCTAATCTTGGTTGCATTGGTTTTGTTTGTGCAAAATCTTTTTTATTAAATGTAATCAAAATGAACCATTTTGCATTTCATAATGTTCTCTGTGGGATTGGAGGCAAGATGGCAGAGGGAAAGCAGTGACTTGCTTGAGTTCTCTCCCCAATCACCTCCAAATACCCATAAAAAATGGCTCCAAACAAATTCTAAAGCAGCAGAACCCACAAAAAGACAGAGTGAAACAAATTTCCAGCCAAAGACAGCCTGGATGGTTGATCAGAAAGGTATATCGTGCCAGGTAGAGAGAGGAGCGCAGTTCAGCATGGGCACGCAGGCCGCAGTGACACTGGAGCAGGCCTCACAGGACTGAATTGTGGGTAGCTGTGGTGGTTTCCAGACTTCTCAACCCCACAAATGCCAATTACAACTTGGAAGGTCAGTGGGAAAAGTCTGTGTCTGCAGTCAGAGAAGGAGCTAGGTCTCAGACGCCCCCGGCCACAGCTGCCTCCTGAGCTTCCGGCCCACAGACTGAGGGGGAATCAAGTGGCTGATCAGAGGGGGATTGCAGGGATTTCTTTGCCAGTGCTGAGGCAGGAATGTCTTGCTTTACCCGTGCTTGGATCTGGGTCACAGTTCTGAGGGGTGGTCCTGGGGCGAGAAGGAACGCTGATATAGTGGAGCTTGTTGTGGTGGTGAAGAGAAAACACCTCGCCCCTTATCATAGCACCTTGGAAGAACCGAAAATTTTTAGGTCCCTAGAAGTATCTCTGAAAACAACTGTACAAACCCCCGAAGCTTGGGACAGTACGTTCTCCACATTGGAAACAGACTTTTATACTAACAAAGAGTTTAAAACTCATGTAATTGTCTGGGATCATGAGTAAGCAGTGCAAAAAGAGTCAGATTATATTATCTTACTTTGGTGACAAAGAAGATCAAAACATACAACCAGAAAAAGACAACAAAGTCAAAGTTCCTAAATCCAAAGCCTCCAAGAAGAATATGAATCAGTCCCAGGTCTTGCAAGAGCTCAAAAGGGATTTTGAGAAGCAAGTAAGAGAAGTAGAGGAAAAACTGGGAAGAGAAATGAGAGTGATGCAAGAAAATCATGAAAAGCAAGTTAACAGCTTGCTAAAGGAGACCCAAAAAAATACTGAAGAAAATAACACCTTCAAAAATAGCCTAACCTATATGCAAAAGAGGTCCAAAAAGCCAATGAGGAGAAGAATGCCCTAAAAAGCAAAATTGGCCAAATGAAAAAGGAAGTCCAAAGGATTATTGAAGAAAATACTTCCTTAAAAATTAGAATAGAGCAATTGGAAGCTAGTGACTTTATGAGAAATCAAGACACTGTAAAACAAATCCAAAAGAACGAAAAATTAGAAAACAATGGGAAATAACTGACCGGGAAAATAGATCCAGGAGAAAGAATTTAAAAATTATTGGACTATCTGAAAGCCATGATCCAAAAAAGAGCCTAGACATCATCTTTCAAGAAATTATCAAGGAAAACTGCCCTGATATTTTAGAACCAGAGGGCAAAATAGAAATTGAAAGAATCCACCGATCACCACCTGAAAGAGATTCCCAAAGGAGAACTCCTAAGAATATTGTAGCCTAATTCCAGAGTTCCCAGGTCAAGGAGAAAATATTACAAGCAGCCAGAAAGAAACAATTCAAGTATTGTGGAAACACAATCAGGATAACACAAGATTTAGCTGCTTCTACATTAAGGGACCATAGGGCATGGAATACAATATTCCAGAAAGCAAAGGAGTTAGGATTCCAACCAAGAATCACCTACCCAGCAAAACTGAGTATAATCCTGCAGAGGAAAAAATGGTCATTCAGTGAAATAGAGGAATTTCAGGCATCCTTGATGAAAAGACCAGAGCTGAATAGAAATTTTAATTTTCAAATACAAGACTCAAGTGGAACATAAAGAGATAAACAGGAAAGAGAAAATCATAAGAGACTTATTAAGGTTGAACTGTTTACATTCCTGAATGGAAAGATGATATTTGTAACTCATGAGGCCTTTGTCAGTATTGGGGTAGTTGGAGGGGGAAAAATTATATGTATGTATATATAGATATAGATAGACAGATAGATAGAGGACACAGGGTAAGTTGAAGATGAAGGGGTCATATCTGGATAATAAAATTAAGGGTCAAGAGAGGATTGTACTAGGAGAAGGAGAAAGGGAGAGGTAGAATAGGGTAAATTATCTCACCAAAAAAAAAAAAACCAGAAAAGAAAAGGCTCTTACAGTGGAGGGGAAACAGGGGAAGGTGAGAGGGAATGAGTGAATCTTATTCTTGCAGGATTTGACTTAAGGAGGGAGTAACATACACACTCAATTGGGTATGGAAATCTGTCTTACCCTACAGGAAAATGTGGTGGGGGGAGGGGACAAGAGAGTAGGGGGATGATAGAGAGGAGGGCAGATTGGGAAAGGGGGTAATCTCAGAAGCAAGTACTTCTGAGGAGGGTCAGAGTCAAAAGAAAGAATAGAATAAATGGGAGGGGTGGTATAGGATTAAGGGAAATAGTTTTTCACAGCATGTCTGCTATGGAAGTGTTTTGCATAACTGCACATATATAACCTATATTTAGTTGCCTGCCTTATCAATGAGGGTGGGTGGGGAGGGAGGAAGGGAGAAAATTTGGAACCCAAAGTTTCAAAAACACATGTTTAAAAAAATGTTTTCACATGCAACTGGGAAATAAGAAATACAGGAAATGGGGTACAGAAATCCATCCTGCCCTACAGGAAAATTGAAGGGGAAGGGGATAAGAGAAGGGGGGTAGAGATAGAAGGGAAGGCAGACTAGGGGAAGGGGTATTCAGAATGCATGCCATCTTGGGGTGGCAGGAGGGGTGAGATGGGGTGAAAATTTGGAACTCAAAATCTTGTGGAAATAAATGTTGAAAATAAAAAAAATAAATAAAAATGACCAGAAAAAAAATAATGTTCTCTACCTCTTGTTTGGTCATAAATTCTTCCCTTCTCTTTAGGTCTGACAGGTAAACCATTCTTTGCTCTCCTAATTTGCTTTATAGTTTCACCCTTTACGTCTAAATCATGTACCTATTTTGGCCTTATCTTGGTATACAGTGTAAGATGTTGGTCTATGCCTAGTTTCTGTCATACTATTTTCCGGTTTTCCCAACAATATTTTGTCTAATAATGAGTTTTTATCCCAGAAGAGAGTCTTTGGGTTTATCAAACAGCAGATTACTATAGTTATTTACTACTGTTTCTTGTGTACCTAACCTATTTCATTTAGCCACCACTCTGTTTCTTAGCCAGTAGCAAATAGTTTTGATGATTGCTGCTTTATAATATGGTTTTAGATCTAGTACAGGTAGGCCACCTTCCTTTGCATTTTTAAAAATTAATTTCTTTGATATTCCTGACCTTTTGTTCTTCCAGATGAATTTTATTATTTTTTTTTTCTAGCTCTAGAAAATAATTTTTGGTAGTTTGATTGGTATGGCACTGCATAAATAAATTAGGTAGAATTGTCATTTTTATTCTATTAGCTTGGCCTACTCATAAGTAATTGATATTTTTCCAATTGTTTAGATCTGACTTTATTTGTGCCAAAAGTGCATGGTCTCTAATCTCAATATTTCAATCACTTTTTTTCTAGACACCCAGAACTCATTCCATTGATCATAGATTAATTAATGTACTGAAATGTATACTATAAATAAAATTGTTGAAGTAAAAATATAAGTGGAAAGGCAATTGGACTTAGAGCCATCAGCATAGTATACAACTATGATTTGAAGGGTGCTGCCTCTTCCACAGACTTCTAGGACTTTCTGTTGCCTTTTAATGGTTCCTTTCCCCTTTTTGCACTTCCCTTAATATTTATATAAATAGAATTTCAACTAAAAATGGATTTGTGGGGCTAAGAGATGGGAGCTGAGAGACCGTGTAATATGATGTACACAGTACTTAAATCCTCCTAGGGATAAAATGGACCCTATGGCCTCCTGGGGCCAGCCCCTATTTATGGCTTCTGGCTTGAATCCTGGACAATGGCTCCATGGTATCTGTGAATTCTAGAAAATTCTAGAAAAGAACCATTGCCTATATGGAAAGAAGGTGGATTCTTCCAATCATGGAGCAGCAATCTGAATGTCAATATAGCTAGGCCCTGTTTACTGCAAATAATCAAACCCACAAAGGGGTCATATGTATTTCCATTGGGATGGCACCAATTAGCATATTCTACATAATTATAACTTTGCACGGTTTAAATTTGAGTACATGTGGCTACTTCATGGGATTCATTATTTCCATTAACAGGAATCTAGTTCTACCTGGGAAAGTTTTAGAACTGATTTGGCATAAGACTTACATTCAAAAACTCAACTGTTAAAAGTATGGGACAAAAGAGAAATTCATATAATTTTTTTCAAAAAACTAACATAATCTGAGGTTGCATTAATTGAATGTCCAGAGTGAAGAGGGTCACATTCTTATTTCATTCTGCTCTGGTCAGGCCATGTCTGAAGTATGGTGGTTGGTTTTTGAAGTCACATTTTAGCAGGGGGCATTAACAAGATAGAGGGTATGCAGTGGAGGGCACAAAGATGGTGAGAGGATTTGAAAGCCTGTCACATAGATATCAATTGAAGGAAAGGATATTTAGTCAGGGGAAGAGAAAATTTGGATGAAACATGATATATCTTGACATATTTGAAGGCTTTTTCATGTAGAATGATTGGACTTGTTTTCCCTGGCCTTGGAAGATAGAATTAGGGCCTGCAGAAGTTACAGATAGAAAGATTCCAGTCCAATATAAGAAAAAACCTCCTAATCATTAGAACTGTCCAAAAGCGTACTAGCGGTGATGGGTTCTCCATCCCTAGAAGTCTCCAAGCTGAGGCTAGGAGAACTTTTGTCAAGAATGTTGTAGGTAGGATTCATGATTTTGGCAGGACTGGACTATTTCTAAGGTCTCTTACAAATCAAAGATCCTACGTTTCAATGATTCTCAGACCACTTGGGACAACCTCGCTTGATCTCCTCGTTTCTGGCCTGATTGATTCACAAATGAAAAGCCACAGTCCTGCTGCTGGTTCATAGACCTCTCCTCAAATCCCCCATCTGTTAGATCCTTTAAAGAAAACATGGAATTCTAGTTGTTTCTGGAACTTCCAGGAATTTCAGGTCATGACTGAGCATAGTGGTAGAGAGAGGGAGCCTGGGGAGCTCGATGCACTGTAAGACCTCCTTTAGAAAAACAATGTTTTATTGATGCTTTTGTTTTGACATTCAATCATTTCCAGATATACCACCAACCACTCAATCAGTGAACCTTCCTTTGTAACACAGAAAAACAGTTAAACAAACCAACTGCTCCAGTAATCGTGTATGACAGGGTACGCAACATTCTAAGCCCATAGTCTCTTCTTCTCCAAAGAAAGAAATGAAATGCATTCCCTTGTCTCTTCTCTCAGACCAGGATTGATGGTTACAATTAGACAGTAGTCAGTTTTCTTTTAATTTGCTGTTCATTTATGTTATTGTAGTCATTATGGATATTGTTTTCCTAGTTCTGAGTTTCTCTATGTGTCAATTCCCATGTTCCTCTGAATTCCTCATATTTGTCATTTCTTACTGATAATATTCTATTTCATTCATAAACCACAATTAGTTTAGCCATTCTTAATGTCCACCCATTTTGTTTCCAGGTCTTTGCTACCACAAAACGCTTGCAATCTGGTGTTTATACATCCCTAAGACATCTATTCAGAATCTGCTAAGATCTAAAACTGGTATGAGCAAGAAGAAACGGGTTTAAATCACAGTAGGAAGTAGTTAGGGTAGATATATTAAACATTGAAGTTCTGGGGAGAAATCCTTACCAGCAAATATTACCAAATAGGAAAGTGGAATCTGGATTCTTTTTTCCCCCTAGAACTCATTAAGAATAAAATAAAATATTTATCAGCCTGAGAGGTGAAAATGAAATTCACTGAATAGCAAAGTGTTGAATCTAGTAACTATGCTGACCTCTATACACGTTCTTCTTTCACCTCCTTGTATTCAACCTTCACAAGCTGTTAAGCACTTTGTAAGCTAAATGACTGTTTGTTCTTAGAAATTCAATTTCATAAGATGCTGTAGCTATCATTGTATTAAATGTTGTATGCATGGCATCTTCATATCTCTTTATCTACTTCTGGTTTTACATTTTTTTCCAAAACAGCAACTGCATTTTCCTAGTACCAGCTATTCTTTTAAAAACCCTTGTCACTTACTGCCCTTTTTCTTTTTTTCATTTGGGCCAATACATGCAACTGAATACATTTTATTGATTTATTTCAGCAGGGAGATCTCTTTTTTCTTTCTTTCTTTCTCTTTTAACCAGCCAAGCACATATCTACCTGAGCATGGAGGAGGGATGTGCTACCATGCCCCTACCCTATTTGCCTACTGATTTTTAGATAAAATAGATACTTAGTACACATTTCAAAATCAAGAGACTGACCTGCTCTCCCTTGAAGCTCTGCCAATTGGTAAGCCATTACAAAAATTTTCCTGGATTATTTCATGGAGATCATTTAATCTTCCCATTAATAACTTTCTGGTCACTAACCTTAAAATAATCTGTTTTAATATGAACTTAAGCATTAAGAAACATGAATATTTCAATATACAAAGAACCCAAAAGAGCATTATGTCCATATGTGTATTATCTCTCTTTGAACTTCTCTTGTGTAAAGTTTTTTTTTAAAATGTATGTAAAATTTACCATGGTAGCAACAAACTGCCCTACTTTTCTGCGTCCCCTTCAGATCGTCCTTCTGATTTCTTATGCATATTTTTCAAGGTCTCATCGACTCTTTTTATTTCTCTTTGAATCTCTATTGCTACCCTCAAACCCCCTTCAAATAGAAGCTCCCCTCCTACCTCGTGAAAAAATAAACATAATCAAGCAAAACAAGTCAACACATTGGCCACATTGGAAATGTATGACCCACTCTGAATTTCTAGGCACAGAATTTCACAACTTAAGAGTTGGAAAGGACCTTAGTATAAATTGAATCCAAACAATAGTATACCTGGCAGGCAAGTGCTCATCCAGTCTGTCTTCGAAGACTTTTAAAGTGCAGGAGCCCAGCACTTAGCTAGGTAGCCCATATTAGGAAGTTTTTCCTGACATCCAACCCAAATTAGCCCCTTTTAAACTTTTACCCATCGTTCTTCGTTCTCCCCTATGGGACCAAACAAAACAAGTCTACTCTCTCCTCCTCTTCATAAATGTTCTTCAAATACTTGGACTCAGTTATCAAGTTTCCCCTACACATACCAGTCTTCTCTTCTGTAGGCTAAGCATGTCTACTAGCTCCTGCAGCCAACACTCATGTGATGCTAATTCAAGGCTCTTCAACATCCTGCTTATTCTCCTCTAGATACTTTTAATCTTACCAACAACCCTCTTAAAATAAGATACTCAGATGATGTCTGATGAGGTACAGTGGGACTATCACCTTCCTATTCCTGGAAGATATCCCTCTTTTAATGCAGTCCAAGCTCACATTAGATTTTGCAGCTGCCATATTTTGGGGGAGTTACAGTGAGCTTGCAGGCCACTGAAAGCCCCATTATCTTTCTCAGAACAACTACTACTTAACCATGCCTCTTTCATCTTGTACTTGTGAGCTGTTTTTGGTACCAAAGTGTAAGACTTTACATTTGCTACTATTGAAGTTAATCATATTAGAATTAACCTAATATTCTAGTATGCCAAGATTCTTGATACCTTCTTACCACTTTGGTATTGTGTCATTCACAACTAATCAAGTCTAGTTATTTAACCTGCTTTGAATCCATCAAATTACATTCTTTGTAAAACAAATCTCTCCATATTCTCTACAAAAATAGTAGAAGAAAAGAAAAAAAGAACATTAATCTCTCTATGCATCAGGAAATGTGAGAAACTCTAGAAATACAAATACAAGCAAAAATCAGTCCCTGCCCTGAAGGAGCTTACATTCCAATGAAGGAAGACAACACACAAAGGGGGCAGGGGAAAAGCTTCTGCAGTACAGAGGAGGGGATTGGAAAAAAGCTTCCAAGAATAGGGACAAATTTTTGAAGCTGAGAAAGTCATGAATAGGGGTGGGAAGGGAATGAGAACTGATGGATCAGAGCCCCACAAAACAGAGGTTGCAGGAGGAGCTCAGCAATAGAGGAAGAAGCTGGGTGGACCTTGTGAAGGTTTATTACATGGTAAGCAGGCCACAGGGGTGATCCAACTGGCAAGGAGACCTGGTGGAATAAAGCAGCAGAGGTATGATTTTGAAGTCTGGAAGGTCAGGAATGGGGTTAGGATAAAAGTGAAATACTTTATCAAGGTATGAGTTACTTTATCAAAAGCTTTGCTAAAATCTAGGTAAATTGTAACTACAGCATTTCCCCCATCTATGAGTTTAGTAATCCTGTAAAACAAAAGTTAATCTGGCATGATTTATTCTTGACAAAGCTTTGCAGGCTCTTTATAATCATAATTTCTCTTTCGTAGATGCTAATAAACAATCTCTTTAATATTCTGTCCTAGAATTTTCCCTAGAACCAAAAAAAAACTCATTGACTTAGTCCATTACCTATCTGCTAAGTATATACATAAACATGTATAGAAAAATAGATAAATAGGTGATAGATAGATAGATAGATAGATAGATAGATAGATGTGCTTTCTCTGTGTCATTGACCTCTTTGGGGCATCTGCCTACTAGTGATATTACAGGTGTGTATCCAATTTTGTAACTTTGGGGTTCCAAATTGCTTTCCAAAAGAGCTGGCTGAATAATAACTAGCATTAATACAGTGTTTTAAAGTTTGTCAAATGCTTTGCAAATAAAATTTCATTTCAAACTCATAACAACCTTGGGAGATAGATGCTATTACTATCCCCATTTTTCTAAAAAGGAAACTGAGGCAGGCAGCAGTTAAGTGACTTGCCCTGGTTCATACAACTAGTTAATGTCCATGGCTGGATTTGAACTTAGCTCTTCCTAAAATCCGGGTCCAGCATTCTACCCACTGAACCAAGTTGCCTCTTCATTAATGGCACATATATGTGCCTTTCCTCTCACAGTCCTTTCATTTCATTTCAAAATTACCATTTTCTTTTTTTTTCTGTCATCTTTGCTAATCTGAAGGACATACAATAGAATCTCAGAGTTATTTTAATGTACGTTTCTTTTATTATTAGTGATTTGGAGCATTTTCTATAAGGTTATTATTGATAACTTACATTTCTTCTCAATTCCATCAGGTTATTGATAACTTACACTTCATTTGAAAACTGTCTCTTCATGTACTTTAATAGCATATCTATTAGGGAAAACTAGTCTTTAAAGAATCCTAAAATTAAAAAAAAAAAGATGATTCATTTTCTCAGTGATCAGGCTGGTAAGTTGAAATGTAGGGTTCTCCAGCTGGGTGGGGAAAGGTTATTCCATTTGTCTTACATCAACCATGTTCACAAACACATATTTGCATTTATATTAGTGTTACAGATTTAGAAGTAGCTCTCTCTGTGTGTGTGTGTGTGTGTGTGTGTGTGTGTGTGTGTGTGTGAGTCTGTCTGTCTCTTATCATTTGCAGACCCTCCACATTTTACAGATGCAAAAACCGAGGTCTAGAGACCTTAAATACCTTGCCCTTGGTGACGGAAGTAATACATAGCAGATCCAGGATTTGAGCCCAGGTCCTTGTATCCAATTCGAGTATTAGTCTTATTGCATTCCCATAAACACTGTTATATCTATTTATCTGTTAGTCAATGGATTGCTTAATTTCACAGTTTTGACTGAATTGACTTATCATGTCTACATCCTTCAGATACTCGAAGTACCAAATACATTGGTTGAATCAATGATGAATTGGAGGAAAGAGTTAATACAAAAGTTGGTCCTCAGAGGACCTTGAAGTTATAGGCATCTTCAAATGACCTCAAATAAGCATGATTTATTTATGATTATTATCTATTATTTATAGGGCACTTTATTTGCAAAAACACAGGCAATTAATATTCATAGATATAGATGCTGTTTAAAAAAAAAAAAGAAATACGTTCCATCTAGTTCTCTGGCTTCTTATGTGAGGATTAGGTACTTTTAGCATTAAAGTGGCCTTTCACTGAATTTCCAATGTATTTATGTATTTCTAGAGTCCCTTTCAGACACAGATTGCAAGCATTATAAACTTGGGGCAGCCTTCAGTGGCTGTCCCAAGTGGACCACATTACATTTTCTTCAGAAAGAGTCTGAATATGATTGATGAAGGATGGTCTTACAAGGTCTTTTCCAATCACTTCCATTTTTGCTTTCTCTTTAACACCCTTTATTATGTGTTTTACTTCCTCAGCATTTTAGCAAGCCTCCCAATTCACTTTAGCCTGTGCTGTCCAACCTTCATTCGTGGCTTTTTGATTATGGGTGTTCTTACAACACTTAGCAAATCATTCGGCACCTCCCCCACACAGCTACCTATTTTCAAACAATACAAACCCCTAGACTTTAATTCACAACACTGGGGCTTGCAAATTCCAAACTCACTGAACAGATAAGATAGTCAATTAATAGGCTTGCTATGTAATTGCTTTCCCTCTCCTTACCATTTTGCTTTTGATCAGACTCTGTTACAAATTCCCTCACCCACTTACCTCTGTGAGCTCCTTTCAAAGTCAGTCAGTTCAGAGGAAATGTAGTTTTATACCCAGTGAAATGTTTTTGGTCAGATCTTAAACCTGTTTCCCTTCAGTTTAACTACTGCCAGATCTTGATTGCTATATCAGGGGGTAAGTTTCTGAATATCTGAGACTTTCCTCAAACCATTGTCCAACTTTTAAAGACAAGTTCTCCAATAAAATAATACAAATAAAGCAATATGTTCATTACTGTTACTACTACAAATAATAATAAACAACAAATAATGGGGCAGAGAATCTTGGAAAAGGATGAACAACCAATAACAATTTGTCTTTTGCGTTTCTAATTGCAAAGAAAATTTATCTAGTTTCTAGTTTCTGCACTGTCAATGCAAAAATGCTATTTAAGAGCAATAATGATGAAGCTTATGAAAATTATTGTGGGATAATGGACAGGGACCCTGTCAGGAAGACCTAAGTAAAAACCCTACCTCTAACACCTATTAGTGCTGAGACTCTGGACAAGTTAATTAACTTCTCAGCTCCCCAGGCAACTTGGTAACACTATAAGCTAATAGATGAGTGAATGACTGCCATGAGTGGAGGGAGTTTCCATGGTGAGATTGCCCTCATACCAAGAAAATGAGAATTCTACTACCACCTATCCCTCACAAAAAAGATCAAACAATTTTAATTCAACTATGATATTTGGCTATTCGTACCATTATCAATGTATTGGTAGTTGATAGTATCTACCTATCTATCTATCTATCTATCTATCAAAATTAGTTTAACTAAATTAAATTTCTAAAAGGTTAAACTTATGAAAACAATAAGTGTGTTTTGTTTTGTTTTTTCCTTTGAAGCATACCACATGACCATTTGAATGAAATTTTTTCACTTTCCAATCAGATGTTTTCATATTACAAAAGCAAATAGAGTGGTCTTGAATATTATTTAGATGATGCAATTGAGTGATTTGGAAGAAAAGATAGTTCTAGATAAATTCTATCTACCCATAAAAGAATGGACTTTGATGATGAATGTAATGAAAGATTGGAGAAAAAAATGTTTAAATGCTTATAAACAAAGTAGATGAGTTCAAGGAGTAGAGTGAAGTAAATAAAGATTTTGTGAAGATAGGAAGGTCAATTTAAGCCATATTCAGCTTGTAATACCACTGTAATGTGTGTGAAGTGCTTTACACATGTTAACTCATTTAATCCCTGCAACAATCCTGTGAAGTAGGTGCTATTATTATTCCCATTTTGTAGATGAGGAAACCAAAGCTGAAAGAATGCATTGCCTAGGAATTAGTAAGTTTCTGAGGTAGAATTCAAACTTAAGCCTTTCTGCCTTCAAGGCCAAGGCACGTTTCAAGGGCCCCGAGCAGCCATAGAGCAATAGACAATATTAGAGCACTGACAAACAAGAGAGAAAGAAAATGAGGATATTATAGAACCTCAGAATTGGAAGGGTTCCCAAAGGTCATATAGTCCAACACCTACCTGAAGCATGACTCTTCTCTACAATGTCCCTGACTAGTAAGGTTCCAGACTCTGCTTGAAGATTTCTAGTGACAGGGAACTTGTTATCTAGGAGCCCACCCGTTCCATTTTGGGAGAGGTTTATTTAAATTGGTTTCAATTGTTGTTCAGTTGTTTTTCTGTCATGTCTGACTCTTCCTGACCCCTTTTGGGATTTTTTTGGCAGAGATACTGGAGTGGTTTGCTATTTCCTCTCCAGTTCATTTTTTTCTTTTTTTTTTAATTAATAAATGTATTTATTTTTATTTTTCAACATCTACTTCCACAAGATTTTGGGTTCCAAAATCACCCCATCTTGCCCCTCCCCTCACCCCAAGATGGCATGCATTCTGAATAACCCTTCCCCTAGTCTGCCTTCCCTTCTATTTCTTCCCCCCTTCTCTTATCCCCTTCCCCTTCTATTTTCCTGTAGGGCAGGATAGATTTCTGTAACCCATTTCCTGTATTTCTTATTTCCCAGTTGCATGTGAAAACATTTTTTTTTAAACATGTGTTTTTAAAACTTTGAGTTCCAAGTTTTCTCCCTTCCTCCCTCTCCACCTACCCTCATGGAAAAAGCAAGCAACTCAATATAGGCTATACATGTGCAGTTATGCAAAACACTTCCATAGTAGACATGCGGTGAAAAACTAACTCTATTTCCCTTAATCCTCTCCCACCCACCCCCATTTATTCTATTCTTTCTTTTGACCCTGTCCCTCCTCAGAAGCATTTGCTTCTGATTACCCCCTTTCCCAATCTGCCCTCCCTTCTATCATCCCCCTACTTTCTTGTCCCCTTCCCCCCCCCCACATTTTCCTGTAGGGTAAGACAGATTTCCATACCCAATTGAGTGTGTATGTTACTCCCTCCTTAAGTCAAATCCTGCAAGAATAAGATTCACTCATTCCCTCTCACCTTTCCCTGTTTCCCCTTCACTGTAAGAGCCTTTTCTTTACTGTTTTTTTGTGAGATAATTTGCCCTATTCTACCTCTCCCTTTCTCCTTCTCCTAGTATAATCCTCTCTTGACTCTTAATTTTATCATCCAGATATGACCCCTTCATCTTCAACTTACCCTGTGTCCTCTATTTATCTATATCTCTCTCCCTCTATCTATATATATATATACATATACATACATATAATTTTTTTCCTCCAACTACCCTAATACTGACAAAGGTCTCAAGAGTTACAAATATTATCTTTCCATGCAGGAATGTAAACAGTTCAACCTTAATAAGTCTCTTATGATTTCTCTTTCCTGTTTATCTCTTTATGTTCCACTTGAGTCTTGTATTTGAAAATTAAAATTTCTATTCAGCTCTGGTCTTTTCATCAAGGATGCCTTAAATTCCTCTATTTCACTGAATGACCATTTTTTCCTCTGCAGGATTA
>NW_020954596.1:27434672-27628932 GCF_900497805.2 Vombatus ursinus | reverse complement strand
CCTTGACCTGGGAACTCTGGAATTAGGCTACAATATTCTTAGGAGTTTTCCTTTGGGGATCTCTTTCAGGTGGTGATCGGTGGATTCTTTCAATTTCTATTTTGCCCTCTGGTTCTAAAATATCAGGGCAGTTTTCCTTGATAATTTCTTGAAAAATAATGTCTAGGCTCTTTTTTGGATCATAGCTTTCAGATAGTCCAATAATTTTTAAATTCTCTCTCCTGGATCTATTTTCCAGGTCAGTTGTTTTTCCAATGAGATATTTCACATTCTTTTCTAATTTTTCATTCTTTTGGATTTGTTTTACAGTGTCTTGATTTCTCATAAAGTCACTAGCTTCCAATTGCTCTATTCTAATTTTTAAGGAAGTATTTTCTTGAGTAATCTTTTGGACTTCCTTTTCCATTTGTCCAGTTTTGCTCTTTAGGGCATTCTTTTCTTCATTGGCTTTTTGGACCTCTTTTGCCATTTGGGTTAGGCTATTTTTTAAGGTGTTATTTTCTTCAGTATTTTTTTGGGTCTCCTTTAGCAAGCTGTTAACTTGCTTTTCATGATTTTCTTGCATCACTCTCATTTCTCTTCCCAGTTTTTCCTCTACTTCTCTTACTTGCTTCTCAAAATCCTTTTTGAGCTCTTCTAAGGCCTGGGACTGATTCATATTTTTCTTGGAGGCTTTGGATGTAGGAGCTTTGACTTTTTGTCTTCTTCTGGTTGTATGTTTTGATCTTCTTTGTCACCAAAGTAAGATAATATAGTCTGACTCTTTTTGCTCTGCTTGCTCATGATCCCAACCAATTACTTGAATTTTAAACTCTTTGTTAAGGTAAGAGTCTGCTTCCAATGTGGAGAATGTACTGTCCCAAGCTTCGGGGGTTTGTACAACTGTTTTCAGAGATACCTCTAGGGACCTAAAATTTTTCAGTTCTTCCAAGGTACTGTGATAAGGGGTGAGGTGTTTCCTCTCCACTGTCACAACAAGCTCCACTATACCAGGGTTCCTCCTTGCCCCAGGACCGCCCCTCAGAACTGTGACCCAGATCCAAGCCCAGGTAAAGCAAGAGATTCCTGCCTCTCAGCACTGGCAAAGGGATCCTTGCAATTCCCCTCTGATCAGCCACTCGATTCTGCCTCAGTCTGTGGGCCGGAAGCTCAGGAGGTAGCCTCTGCCCTGGGGGTGGCTGAGACCCAGCTTCTTCTCTCACCACAGTCACAGACTTTTCCCACTGACCTTCTAAGTTGTCTTTGGCGTTTGTGGGGTGAGAAGTCTGGAAACCACCACAGCTGCCCATGATTCAGTCCTCTGAGGCCTGTTCCAGGTTCACTGTGGCCTGAACACCCACACCAAACTGCGCTCCTCTCCCCACCAGGCACGATATACCTTTCTGATCAGCCATCCAGGTTGTCTTGGCCTGGAAATTTGTTTTACTCTGTTTTTTTGTGGGTTCTGCTGCTTTAGAATTTGTTTAGAGCCATTTTTATAGGCATTTGGAGAGGTTTGAGGGAGAGCTCAAGCAAGTCACTGCTTTCCCTCCGCCATCTTGGCTCCTCCCTAGCTGGACTCTTAAGGAATCTGAGCATCTATGCGCTGTTGGCTAGATTCTAAGAATCAGCACCTCTGCAGTTCATTTTACAGATGAGGAAACTGAGGCAAACAGTTAAGTGACTTGCCCAGGATCACACAACTAGTAAGTTATGAGGGCAGGTATTAACTTAGGAATATAAGTCTTCCTGACCCCGAGCCCATCACTCTATCCACTGCCCTATTTAGCTGCCCTCATTTCAATTAAATATACTCTAAATCTACTTCCCTCTTACATTCCACCCATTGGTCAAAGTTCTTCCTCTAGGGACAGACTAAACAATCTCATCCCCCTTCCTCGTGAAGATCCTTTACATGTGTGAAGAAATCAGTCCTGTCCTTCTCAAATCTTTTCTTCTCCAGAATAAATTTCTCCAGTTCCTCTGACTAGATCCCCTTATGCTATGGTTTCAAATCCCCTCACTATCTTAATGATTCTCTTTTGTACCTACTGCAGTTTGGCAATGTTGCTTCTAAATCATGTCTCACAGAGCCAAACTCAGCCATTCAGGAGCACCCTGACCAAGGCAGTTGTGGGACAACTCAAGATTTCAAAATGCGTGTGATTACAAAATTGTTTGAAAAAGTTTAAAAAGGAAAAAAAAAGGAAATGGGGAAATTCATCTGTACTAACATTGACTTCATTCAGTGGCTTGAAAGAAATGGAAACTCTTTATAAAACTTGCATCAGTACACTCACCTTATAAACTCTATTTTGTGAGGCCTGAATAGAACGCACTTAGAGTATTTATGGAGACAGTGCCTAATTTGCAACATAACCAAATCAGTGCAGCAAGATGTCACGTTGCAACAAAGTTTCATAATATGTGATCTCATTATTTGCAACAATTTGGACTTTCCTATAACAGGGTTTCTTTAGGTGACCGCACCTATTTTCCCTATATCACAATGTTTTCACTGGAGTCAAAGGTTAAAAAAAATAAATAAATAAAAAAAACAGGGAAAATTTCTCCCCTTTCTGCTGGTTGCAGTTCACAATGGGCGCAAAGTGGCCAGAAGTTGGAGACCAAACATTAAGCAATTAGTTGGAGGACTTTGTACACGCAGCTAAAGAGCCCAATGGCAGCAACAAAGAATGAAAAGGTCTAGGAACATGGAATTTTAGGCTCTGGAAAGGACCTTAAGAGATGATCTAGTCCAACCTCTTCATAGGATCATAGATTTAGAGTGAAAAAGTATGAGTCCGACCTTCACATTTTACAGATGTGGAAACTGAGGCCTCAATTGCTTGGTAATAATGCCCAAGGTGGTAAAGAGTAGAGGCAGTTTTTGAGCCCAGATCTTTTGATTCTAAATGAAAATTCTGGACTGCAGCATAGCTGCAATTCTTAAAAATATTTTCTTAAGATCCAAATCTGAAATCAAGATTTTCTGATTCCAAATCTATGTCTCTTTTCATTTTATTTTCCTCAACCAAAGCAAGTTGGGTTCACCTGACTGTGTGACCTCCTTGGAAAATAGAAAACTTGACAATGATTTAGAAATACTACATCAGAATAGTTAAGAAAGCCAGAGACACCCCCCAGTGGCATCTTGGCTAATTTAGTGCTTCTCTATACCTACAACTAAATAGTCTGAGTATTCTTTTTTCTGCTGACAGGATAGCAAGGTTCTAAAGAATGGATTGTCAGATCCTGCGTCTTTTGGAGCCAATTTGCCTGAGTCTGCAATTCTAGAAAATAGTATGTCATAGCTTTGTCGTTGTGCAAGTAACCTAATTATTAAAAAAAAAAAAGATGTGAGATTGACTGCAACAGGGTCTAGACAAGCCTGTCTTTAGCTGAGCAATATCATCATTAACCTTTAAGGTCACCTTAGTCTATTATTCAAGTGTCACATATCACTATGTCAAGATTAAATTAGACAAACTATTACCTCATTATTGTGCTAACAAAACTCAACCTTATCTGAATTACTTTTACACGTACTGGAGACTTACTAATAGTTCTGAAGATTAGGCTGCTTAAAATGCATGAGGCAAATTTCCTGGCTGGGAAAAAAAAAGATCAAATATTCCATTTGATGCCAAATTTGGAGTAAGGGAAGGTCATGAACAACTATGACAAAATTACCTGTGGGTATTTAACTCTTCCACAGTCTTTTAGGAGATTTTGATGTCTACTGATTTTTCTCTTAGAAACTTTATGTTCTAATGTAAACTGATCCATGTTTTCATAAGTGATTAGACATTAAATTCATACATATCTGAAGTGAATGCATGTCCTTGAAAGCCTCCAAGTTTAGGCAGGTCATGATAAAGTGAAGCAGAATACAAAAGAGCTAGTTTCTGGGGTCAGAAAGTCCATTGGTCAAAACCATTTCTCCAAAATGTGGCAAGCCTGGCAATCCCAGCATGCTGATTACAGCACAGGTGTGGGAAAAGTCAAGGTTTATGGTAAGGCAATGACATGTTTCCCTCACCTAGCTCCAAAAAATCATTAAATCATTGGCCTGGGAGGGCTCTAAGAGATCCTCTGCTTCTTCCCCCTCACCACAGAGAGGAAGCTATCAAGCCTGAGGGAGACATAGGGCTTGCCTAACGTCACAAGGTTTGCTACACCTTTGCACAAACACAAATAGTAAGATAGTCCTGCCTATAGTAGAACTGGGGGGGGGGGGGGAGTTGAAGCTGATCCACAGAGACTAAATGTATGAGGAAGAATGATCCAAAGTCTGACTGATTTCAAGTCCTGAACTCCATCAACTATACCATTCTTTACTGAAGTGAGGAAAAAACTCAAGGCCAGGATTGTGATAATACTTTATTTTTAAAATTCAATAATTGGATTCAATAACTACTTATTAAATGCCTGCTATGTGCCAGACACTATGCTAAGTGCTGGTTAGAAATGAGAAAAAGAAAGACAGTGCTTGCTTTCAAGAAGCTTACAATCTAATAGCGAAGACAACACAGAAGAGGAGGCAGAAAAGGGGTGGGGAGGGGACATATGGGGGGGGCAGTCATCTTGTTCAGTGGAGCTGAAACCAGAAAGAGCAGCAGATAGAATGGAGGGAGCTGAGAGGTCATTTTCTGCCCTCTATAAAGAAAGGCTTTGAGAAGAGTTTGGTACTTCACCTCTAGCCTGTCAATCAGAGGGGAGAAGAGACCATATATCTGGTATTTCCACAACAGAATCTAGTCTCTTTGAGGTCAAGGAATGTTTAGGTTTTGTCTCTTGATCACTAGCACCTAGTATAATGCCTTATACAAAGTAAGTGCTTAAGAAAGGTTTGTTGGATTCAAAATGATGGGAGAAGGTGAGGTTTGTTCAAGGAACTGCAAACTGGACAGTTTAATTAGAGTAGAGAATTTAGAGAGAGGAGGAATATGACATAAAGCTGGAAAGGTGGGGTGATACCAAAATGTGAAAGGCCTTAAATGCCAGGCAAAATTAGTAAAACTTTATTCAGTGAAAAATAAAGAGTTATTGAAGATTGTTTGAGGAATAGCATAACCACATCTACATAAACTTCAGTTCTTAAAGGAGCCATGCTTTTACCTTTATGGTTATTTCAGAATGCATGAATGTATAAAAAAATTAAATACTAAGTGCCAAGCTCTGGTCTACAAAAACAAAAGCAAAGATAGTCTCTGCCCTGAAGAAAAGCATTCTAATAAGTGAAGACAGTATATACAAGCATATATAGGCCAGGGCAAGGTATATATTGATTTTAAAAGTTACTGGATGAGTGAGTAGAGCCAAAGGGAAGTAGACGGACACATCCTTTCAAGGAGAAATAACAGGATTGATTTGATTATGGATCCAGAACTGGAAGGGGTAAGATGGAGAGGGACACACAAAGTGGAAAAGCAGATGAAACGATGGCCAGGAAGTAGAGTAAATCATAGCCAGTTTCCTCCATAAAAGTGACATGGTGGGGGTCCTAAAAACAGAACAGTGGAACCTTGTGGAGGGATTTAGATTGTGATCTCTATACGGGGTGATCTGTATGGTTTGTTAAAAAAAATCTGCCAGAGTTTCAGTGTACCCTGCCCCACAAAAAATACCTGCATATAAAAATGATGATTATTCTGGTAGTAGTAGAAAAGACAAATTGGAGTGAAGCACCGAGAGGCAGAAAGACTGATGAGAAAGCTGAGCTCGTACCCTAAATGGAGACCAGTATCAGGGAACAGAGAGTGAACTGATGTCAGAACTATTAGGGGTATTATAATATGCCCAAGCAAACAGAGAGTTAAAGGGAGAGAGTGAGTAGTACAGAAGTACAGCCCCAATGTACAAAGGATTAAGGAAAGAGAATGGGTATTGTGGAAGTGAAACTCCAGATTTCAAAGGGCTAAGGGAAGAAAATGGGGAGTCCAGAAGCAGAATAACTTTTCTGAAATGGGTGTGGTACTCTAGAGCTAAGAGATGAGAAAGAAGGTTAATCATCACGAATATCCAATATATTCATATAGCTTATGACATATGAATAATAAAAACTATCATTGAACACTTCATAGTAATGTAGAAGCACAGGCTGCCCAAATATAATACTCAATAGCCAGAGGAAAATGAAATTTTTCACATGTCTGGATATAGACAACAGTTCTGCATCACCTAAACAAACCATCCAGATGTTTCCCTGAATTTCCAATTTCCATCTCTATGTAGATGTAGTCAAAGTCTTACATTAATCAGATTAAGTGGTAAGCATCTGCATCTGAGTGAACTCTTTCAGAGGATATTAATCTGACAAAACATGATTAGTTCTACCAAACGCATCTATGTTTAGAACTGTGTGGTTAATCAGTCTCTCAATATTTAGGTTACCATTAAGCACAGAATCTTAGGAGCATTTCCCCCCTCCTCCTCCTTCTGACATGCTTCCATGCTCAAAAGTTATTCCACTCAAAACCACCTGCCAGCAAGGAAGATAAGAGAATGGGCATTGTTGTTTGGGCAGCTGTGGGCAAAACTCAGAAATGTGGTTCACCTTGACATGAAAAAATGAAGGCTTGGATTAATAATTGAGCAAGAATTGCCACCAATTACATCGAGTACATTTGGGACAAATATTTTTCCGGGTAAAAGTATAGGATTTTGATTAATATGCTATTGCAGGTATGTTAGCCACATGTTTCATGGAAATACAACTTTGAGATCCAGGTATATATTCCACTTAAATATCCCCACTGACTCACCTTTGCCCCTAATATGCACTTCCCATAATATCTTACCTTCTTCAAATAATAGCATGAATAGCAATAACATTACATATTCACATAACACTTCAAAGTAAGAATGAGTGGAAAATTGAGGGAGGGTAGTGCTGACAACAAAAATGAGTAGGACTGACCTCTTAAATAGGCAAGGAAGTCAAGAACCTATGGGGTATGTCCTTAGGACACCAGAAAGAACTCTGTGCCCTACCAGTGATTGCTCATCCATTCACACATGGAATTCCACTGTTTAAGTTATTAATTATTTTTCCCAGAGGTTTTTATCCTTTTCTGTGTCATTGACCCTTTTGGCTGTCTACTGAAGCCTGAAATCCCCTTCTCAGAATAATAGTTGTAAATGTATAGGAAAAATACATAGGATTACAAAGGAAATAAATTATATTGAAATAGATATCAAAAAAATTTTTTTCCAAAATTCACAGACTCCAGATTAAGATACCCTACTTAGCCACAGACTTTGTTGGGCTAGTTAAAATGGTAAATATCCTAAAAGGGATAATAACTTTAAGCTATCAGCTATTTATGCCACAGTGAGAATGGGTTTCTGTTCCTCGGATTTTTTATAGTTAAAAAAAGATGATTGTACATAAAATTGCAAATCTGTTATGTATAATTTGCTATCTCTTTTAAATATATAATAAAGTTATCATGTACATTTTTTTCTTTCTCCCTCCCCCCACCCTAGAGATGGCTACCATTAGATACAAATGTGTGTGTATGTACGTATGTAAAATCATTCTATATATACCTCTATTTATCAGTTCTTTCTCTGGATACAGATAACATCTTCCTTCAGATTTTTTAAATTAAGTGGCACAGTGATTGAACTCTGGATTTGAAGTCAGGATGACCTTAGTTCAAATCCTGCTTCATACACTTATTAACTATGTGACTCTGAGCAATTCACTTAACCTCACCACCTGTTTTCTCATCTGTAAAATGGGGAGAGTAATAGCATCTATATCACAGAGTTGTTGTAAAGAGAAAATGAGAAAATATGTGTAGAGTAGTTTACAAATCTTAGAGTAATTTATAATACTAGCTGTTATTATCATCCTATGCAGATCTTCACCAGCAAAACACAAATGATGAAGGCCAGCAAACAGATACTGTCTAGTTAGCATTTATGACATAGTCTTCAGGTTTTAGAGACTGTAGTACAGTAGTTTCAAATCAAAACTGACATTTCTAAATGTTCTAATTCGAGATGAATGCAAAAAAGTACTTTCCTTCCTACAGTTTCATTAAGAGGTAGGCCATGCACAGTAAACACTTCCTTGCTCTGAGTAATCCCCAAGCACTTTACCTCCATTTTGGAACCCATCACAAATTTATTTTTATTAAATTTCCACTTCATGTTGTGGCAAAAAGATGTTTTCTTAATTTTTATTTCCTTAGGGAATCAGTGCTTTATTACTAAGTGAGCAATGACCCCAAACCTAAGTTATTTGATACTCTTTATTTGCCTTTCAGATTTTGTTTCCAGGACTTTCTTGATGCTTTGGTGCCATATTTAATCCAGTTTATATAAACAGTGGCTTTTGTTTTTTAAGGTTCTACTAGTTCTGGACTGAATGGGGTAGAAATTGCCTTTGAAAATCTAGAGGTAGGTTTTGATCATGGCCAAAACTTTTGACCCTCTCATTAATTAACAAAAAGAAAATTACTAGTCAAAAATAACAGTTGCTCCAAATTTAAATGAACAAATGTAATTATACTTTAAACTACCACAGTCTAAGCAGTTAGGTGTGGTCTAGTAGACAGAATCAGGAAACAATTTCCTTTATGTTAGCCAAGGGCTTAAACTGGATGAGGTATAGATGAGTAAGGCAGTCCTGAGCAAGACTGGACAACACTGTCATGAGATTTAGAGTTCAAATCCCAGCTCTTCTATTTGTGCAAGGCACTTGATCTCTCTAGGCCTGAGTTTCCTTATTATTAAAATGGAAAGGATAATAAGAGTAGACTAAATGACTAAAAAGGTCCCTTTCAGCTATTCACCTATGATCCTATGACATATAAGTCTTATAACACAATTGGTGGCATAAGGGAAGTCACAAAAATTATACAGATGACAAAAAAATGGAGGTGGATAGCTTAAAGGACTAAGATCCAAAATTATCTCCACAAGCTAGAATAGCAGGCATAATCTGATCAGATGAAATTTAATAGAGATAAATGCAAAGTACTGCTGAAGTTGAAAAAATCAGAAGAGAGAGGACTAGACAATAGGTCTGTTTTTAAAATCAATTAACAAAGCATTTTAAGTGACTATTGTGTGCCAGGTGCTGTCCTAGGTGCTGGAAGTACAAATACAAAGAATGAAATAGTACTTACTTTCAAGGAACTTACATGTAACTATAAGCATATGCATCATGAGTGTGGTAGGGGTACCTGCCAAGACAAACCCAGGGACTACATGAACAGAACTATAAAACACTTTTCACACAAATGAAGTCAAATCTAAACAATTGGGAAAATATCAATTGTTCATGGGTAGGCCAAGCCAATATAACAAAAATGACAATTCTACCTAAATTAATCTATTCAGTGCCATATCAAACTATCAAAAATTATTTTATAGAGCTAGAAAAAATAATAACAAAATTCATTTGGAGAAACAAAAGCTCAAGAATATCAAGGGAATCAATTTTTTTTAAAAAAGAGAAAGAAGGTGGTCTAAGAATACCAATCTCAAACTGTATTATAAAGCAATAATCATTAGAAAACAATTTGGTACTGGCTAAGAAACAGAGTGGCGGATCAGTTGAATAGGTTAGGTACAAATTACATTTCAGTAAATGACCATAGTAATGTAGTATATGATAAACCCAAAGATCCAAGCTTTTGGAACAAAAACTCATTTGACAAAAACTGCTGGGAAAACTGGAAAACAGTATGGCAGAAACTAGGTATAGACCAGCAATTCACACTGTATACCAAGATAAGGTCAAAATGGTGCAGGATTTACATATAAAGGGTGATACTGTAAGCAAATTAAGAGAGCACAGATGGGGGCAGCTAGGTGGCACAGTGGATAGAGCTCTGGCCTTGGAGTCAGGAGGACCTGAGTTCAAATCTGGCCTCAGACACATAACACTTACTAGCTGTGTGACTCTGGGCAAGTCACTTAACCCCAATTGCCTCACCAAAAAAAAAACAAAAGAGCATGGAATAGTTCATCTGTCAGATTTATGGATAAGGGAAGAATTTAGGATCAAAGAAAACATATAATGCATTACAAAATGTCTTGATTATATAAGATTTAAAAGTTTTTGCACAAACAAAACCAATGCAACCAAAATTATAAGGAAAGCAGAAAACTCAGGGAAAATGTTTGCAACAAGTATCTCCAATAAAGGCCTCATTTCTCAAATATATATCGAACTGAGTCAAATTTGTAAAAATTCAAGTCATTCCCCAATTGATAAATGGTCAAAGGATGTAAGCAGGCAGTTTTCAGACAAAGAAATAAAAGCTATCTATAGTCAAATGAAAAAATGCTCTAAATCACTATTGATTAGAGAAAGACAAATCAAAACAATTCAGAGGTACCACATCATACCTATCAGATTGGCCAGCATGATAAAATAGGAAAATGATAAATGTTGGAGGAGATGTGGGAAAATTAGAACACTAATGCATTGTTAGTGGAGCTGTGAAGTGATCCAATTATTCTGGAGAGCAATTTGGAACTATGTCCAAAGGGCTATCAAACTGTGCATATCCTTTGATCCAGCAATACCACTGCTAGGTCTATATCCCAAAGACATCCCCCAAAAAGGGAAAAGGACCTATTTGCACAAAAATATTTATAGCAGCTCTTTTTGTGCTGGCAAAGAATTGGAAATTGAAGAGGTGCCCGTTAATTGGGGAATGACTAAACAAGCTGTGGTATATAATTGTAATGGAAATTATATTACACTATAAGAAATGATGAGCAGGTGAACTTCAGAAAAACCTGAAAAGATTTACATGAACTGATGCATAGTAAAATGAACAGAACCAGGAGAACATTGTACACAGTAACAGTAATATTGTTTGATGAAGAATTGTGAATGATTTAGCTATTCTCAGAAAAAACAATGTTCCAAAGGACTAATGATGAAGTATACTATCTGCCACCAGAGAAAGAACTGATATTGATTAAATACAGACAGAAGCATGCTATTTTTCACTTTCTTTCTTTCATTTTTTTATTCAAATCTTCTTATATAAAATGACTGATATGGGACTGTTTTACATAATTGCCAAAAAAAAATAAAGTAGTCAGTTTCCAATGGGGGGGGAAGAAAGTGACATGGAAGGTCCAAAAGTTATAGGATTAGAAAGATATATTATCTAGGAAAAACAAAATAGGTAGTCCAGTGCTATAATCTGCCCTGGTTTTCAGATGTAGCATATTATGTTCCTGGGTGCCATGTGAATACTGACCCACTCACACAATACACTCATGCCTTGGCTCTGGATCTGCTTATAGATCCCCAGGCTCTCATTTTTCTCCAGCAGACACTCCTGGGAACTCAAAAAGGTGCCAATCTGATATATCATGTATCAGCACTTTGTCATTATAGCTCCTCAAATACTGATACCAATCTGTTGGCATTGGCACTAGGAACCTGGAGCATACAACTATTCCTGCAATTAATCAATCAGTCAACAAGTATTTATTAAGTACCTATCATGTGCCAAAAGCTATGCTAACTGCTAGGGATACAAAGAAAAAAGTGAAATAATCCATATTCTCGAGTATCCTACATTCTAGGAAGAGAGACAATATTCTGTCATGAGAAAGGCACCAAAGTATACTGGATACTGGATTTGGAGTCAGTGGGACCTGGGTTCAAATCCCACCATAGACACTAGTTCTATGATCTTAGGCAAGTTAATTAAACCTCTCTGTGACTCAGTTTCCTCCCTGGCAAAGTGAGGAGGTTGAACTTGGTTGTCTCTAAATTTCCCTTCCAGCTTTAAGTTCATGATCTTTTTGAAGGCAGAATAAACAAACAAATATGCACACATATACACATACATTGTGCATATATAAATATAATATATATGTATATATGTATATAATATGTGTATGTATATACACTATATATGTATATCTGTATATATATGTATACAGACATACATGCATACATACATAAATGGAGTCATAAAGAGTTGGACAGGACTGAAACAACTGAACAACAAAGTTGATTGATAAAGGATGCTTTTTTAGCTATGCTATTTTCTGAAATACAGCTATAAAAATGCCTTCATTGGGAAAGAAGAAGGGAGGGAGAGGAAGGTGGAGGAAAGAAGGAAGGAAGGGAAGAAAGAAAGAATGAGAGAAAGAAAGAGGAAAGAAAAAGAAAAGAAAAAAGAAGAAAACCAACTTTTAAAAAATCTTATATATATTATTTCATCAGGGTAGGAAGCTATGGGTGAAAGACTCTCAACCATAACAGATAGCCTTCTCTGCAATTTATACTCTTATCTGGGCTACTGTGAAGTTAAGTGACTTGACCAGGCTGGCACAGCTAATATGTATCATGGGTGGGGCTTGAACCCAGGTAGTAGAGACTCCCAAGGCCAGGTGTCTTATCTATGACACCACACTGCCTCTCTCTAATTATTTTTAATATAACATTAAAATATAAATCATGTTTTTATTTAAGTTGTTTGAAACATCTTAATTGATATTTTAGATTAAAACATATAAACCATTAATTATATTTGATTTTTTAAATATTAGAACACAAGAACTTATAAGGTTGAAAAAGAAAAACTGGATTCAGCAAGTATCAAATTTCTACTATAAATTGAATAAAACTCTAACACATTGAAGAGATTGAATTTAAGGAAAGCTAATAGCCCATGTTGAGGCAGGTAGGTGGTACAGTGGATAGAGCTCCAGGCCTGGAGTCAG
This sequence comes from Vombatus ursinus, assembly GCF_900497805.2. Lineage (NCBI taxonomy): Eukaryota > Metazoa > Chordata > Mammalia > Diprotodontia > Vombatidae > Vombatus > Vombatus ursinus. Next base: position 27,616,233 of record NW_020954596.1, on the reverse strand, counting down.
GAAGATCTGAGTTCAAATCTGGCCTCAGATATTTACTAGTGTGTGATCCTGGGTAAGTCACTTAACCCCTATTTGCCTCAGTTTCTCATCTGTGTAAAGGGAACACACTGGAGAAGGAAATGTCAAACCACTCCAGTATCTTTGCCAAGAAAACCCCTTAGACAAATCCATGGGGTCACATAGAGTCAGAAATGACTGAACAACTGAACAAAAACAACACTGATAGTCTGTGTTAACTATAACAATACTAGTGGTCTGTGCCACCCCAACTATAGGACATGACTTGTGGTAGTAGAATGAGCAGAGCAGGGAGACTTATGTAGAGATAAGAACTGAGTCTAGAATCCATGGAATGGCATTAGGTTCAGGCTTAATGGTAGCTGGGAAGACCACAGAGGTTCTGGCTGCCTAAGGCACTTTCTAACTAAATTATCTTCAACCAATATACATTATATTAGTATAGAAAAAAGAGGCAAAGCTCTAACACTTTGACAGGAGGGTTGTATTGGGTAAAGCAATGGATGGTCATAATATTAACCATTAATTGGGAAGCTATACTGTGCAACCGAGCTTCCATGAATGCAAGTCAACAAAGCTTCCAGTTGCCAGTAACTTCCCTTATGCTAGCCAGTCAACTGACGAGAGTGATTATTGGACAATCTAGCCCTGTTCTAAGATGAAGTTTTAGGTTCATTTTCATCACCTCTAAACATCCCAGATTGTATGTGAACAGTTGCTTTTTTTTCATTGTGATCTGTGGTCTATAATAGGGTAGTCATTCCTAAGATCAAAGGTATACCCAAAGCTTTCCTAGATACAGCAAATTAGGAAAATTGTCCAGACACTCTTACTTCAGGGATATAGCTTATGTTTTCATTGGAATTAATGAGTTTGGCAACAGGCAGATAAAACTGAGGGAGAAAGACAAAACACAATTAACAAATACAATGCCTCAGCAGGTAATTTGACATGTACTACCTCAAACCCCCCTCCCCCCAACCCATCTTCACCTGTTAAAATCTTTCTCTTCCATTAAGACTCATCTGAGGTACCATGGCTTCCAGAAAGTCTCCCTGGTTCCTCCCAGTTGCAAGCAACTTTTCTCTCCTCTAATAGCATCTAATGATTCCATTGTACCTCTTTTGTGCATTCTAATTTGTTTTGTAATTAATATATCTTTCTCTTGTTCTCCTAAGCTCCCTAAGAAAGAAGTTATGTCTTATTTTATTTTTGCATCCCCCCATTGCATTCAACTCTACAACCTAACACGTAGTAGATGCTGGATAACTGTTTTTTCCAATTTATTAGTAAATGAAGGAACTTCACCTTTCATCCTTCCACTATCACCAAGGCAACAAAGACAGGGCATGCATCCTTCTATAACTGTAGTCATCTTTTCCCTTCACCTTATCAACTCAATCATCTTCCCCTCCTACTTCTGTTCTTCATGTTTATTTTAACCCTGTTTCAGATATATATGCCAATTGCTTCAATAATTATATATTACCTGTAAAATATATAATTTTTAAAATGTTACTGAGTCTGCAATTTTCCTCAGTCCCTAAATCTCCCCAAAGAAAGGTCCTGTGGAACAAGTAACCATTCCTATCCCCAAGTGAGCCGTAGTACCCTGAGTCCCCTGAGCTGATACAGCATAAACTGAACCCCTTCCTTTTCCCACCATGATCTTTTACAACAATTCTACCCAGGTCTCCCAGAGAGTACCTCTGTAGGGACAAGTTCTAAGGAAGCTACATAAAGGACATTTTGGGGAAGGGGGTGTGGCAAGAAGGGAGATAGAGAAGGAAAAGGCAATTGACCCTCATTGGCACCAGCTTATCCTTTACCAAAACATTGGTTTGTCTTTATGTCAACATATGACTTTGGTGTTGAGTCTCTAAGTTGATTTCCTCAAGTTGTCTGTAATGCTGGGAACACCATTAAGGGATATTCCTTGTGAATCTCTTTAGGAGAATTCCAGAAACAGCTGCAGATGCCCGCTAAAAGAAATAAAAGGTATAGTAAAGTTACCATATATTTCATCTGCCTGTGGTGATATAACATAAATGCAATGTTTTCAATGGCATTACATTTTCATAGTCTGAACATTTAATGAATCCTGGAGAAATATGGATGAACTACCAACTGGAGTTCGAAAAGAAATTGTAACTTTCATTTCAAAGACAAAATTAATGTTTGCTCTAGGAACAATAGGTGCACCAGTGTGGATTTTAATGCAGTCTTCTGGATTGGAAAATAAATTGAGAAGTCAACTGCTATCTGGTGGTAGAGAGAAGGCAACTCTCAAATAAGAATAAGGGTGAGTCATGGTGATTTAACATTCTTCTTAGCCCAGAAGAAGAGTAAATAGTAGGACAATGAAATTTACCAAAGACCTTATATTGACAGCTGCTGGGAATGCCAGGGAAGATAAAAAAAGAACAAATAGATTAAAGAAGTAAGAACTATTAAAACATCCAAATGAGTAATACTATGGGGGAAAGGGGGAAATAGGGAAGGACCAATTGATGAAAGAGATCTGGAAAAAGCATTCTTGCCAGAAAGTTTCAGGAGGTTGACAACAGATAGCAAATATTATGCATCTGTAAGGCTTATGTGTTTATGCATTATTCCTCTGCCCTGTTTTTAAAAGGGCATCATGAGAATGCCAAGAGCAAAAAAAAATGATTTATGCAGAAATCTGGTAAGAACTCTGCTAGAATATTCCAGGTATCTCAGAATGAGGGCAGGATTACAGATTGGAAGGAATTCAGGGATGAGTGCTAAAATTGATTAAGGGAGCCTTAATCTTTTGATGGAATTGAAGAAACCAAATACAGATATATGGTTTTACAGCAATTTGTTATTCAAAACAGAGCTTGCTAAACTTTTCCAGATGAAAATTTACTTTTGCTTTCCATGAAACCTTATGTTCCCCAATTGGGGTAGGGAATGAGAGTGGGAAAAGGATGGCTGAGTACATGTCATTCAGCAGGGGACAGCTATGGGGCATCAATCCTTCCTAGATAAGAATGTCCATAGGTACAAATGGGTAGGTCAGTGACAATTGACTTTTTTCTCAATGTTCACAAGCCACAGGAAGGTGAATCATGAAGAACATGATAGTAATAATAGCTACCATTTATATAGCATTTTAAAGTTTGCAGAGTTTACATATATTATCCCATTTGGTCCTCACAATAGCCCAAAGAGGTAGATACTATTATTATCCTCATTTTATAAATGAAAAAACAGACTATTAGACAAATAAGATGGAAGTGACAAGTGTGGTGGGTGGGAACAGCACTAAATTTAATGTTGGATTGTCTGGGTTTGAATCTTCTCTCTGCTACTTACTACCTGTGTGAACTTGATTCTCAGTTTTCTCACTTGTAAAATTAGGAGATTAAATAAGATGATCCTGGAAGGATTCCTTCCAGAATAATGGAACTGGAAGTCACTTCCAGTTCTAACATTTTATTAACCTACATGATCCTGCTAGTATCATCTTTATATCTTAATGTGATAGGATGCAGAGAACAATATAAAGGTGAGGTAGAAAGTCACAGTAAGTATTTTAAAATATGCCTTAACAGCAGTGTTAGGTTAAATGTTTTCAAAAGGGCCTGGCTCTCAGTCTTCACTCACATTTATTCATATTCATGTGAATAGGTCATGATTCATCAGTGACCACCATTGGTGCTCTGAAGTGGTTTCCGTTTGTGGCCTTTAGTCTATGTTTCCAATTTGATTATAGAAAATATTGTTTTCTTGATCACATCATAAGGCTAACACATTTTTCCTTTACCTCTGTAAAAGGAATCTCTGAAGTTATCTGGTTTAACTCCTTATTTTTACTTAAGGCCCACAAAATTAAGTGACTTACCCAAGGTCCAATCTGTTTGTAGCAAATTCAGTTTTTCATTTCACCAAACTTTTTTTTTTAAGAGTCCATTATGCATGTCACTATCCTGGACACTAGGGATATATACATGAAAAATGTCATTGTCCCTGACCTCAAATAGCTTACAATCTAATAGAAGGGCATACAAATGATTGTGATATATGTGATGAACTAAAGATAAAGGCAAAAACAGTAAGTAGTCAAGAAAAATTTGGGGTTGGAGGGATCACTTTTATCTCAGAGATTCAAGAAACCTTCATGGAACACCTGACCAAGGCCTTGAAAGAAAAGAATTTCAATTGACTGAGATTAAGAGGAAATATATTATAGGCTCTGGATCAAGTCAAGAAAAGGTAGAATAGGATTGGGAAACTGTAGGAATCTATTTAATCTGAATTCAAATGACAATCCATTGAACATCAAGGAATATATGCTCCTTTGAATATTTTATCTTATGCCATTTTATTTTAGCATGGCAAACCAAGCGACAAATTCAACTTGCGTGGTAGTTTCATGATGTTCAATCATATATGACATTTGATCAAAATGAACAGTCATCTGTGGAAGTTCTTAACTTGAGATGTATGAACTTTTTTTAAATCAATTCCTATATTTCAATTTATTTTCTTTATAAGCTTATATATTTTATTGTAGGCACTTAAAAACTACTCTAAGAAAGGAGTCTATCAGCTTCATGAAAAAATGCTTCACCAAAAAACATGAAGATCCCCAGATCCACATGAGAGTTAAATAATCAAGCAGATAAGCAAGGAATAATGAGCAGGGGAGAATTTTAACAAATCATGACATCTGGGCCAAGTGCAGGAGATGGTATAACTTTCCTGTATTCATTTGAGAATTGATTTAAATAATATTAGTTTCTTTCTTCCTTGAATTCCTAGGCATGTTTCAAATAAATTTCTCTGATGAGCTTCACGGGGTTCAGTCAACATCTGTAAAAGTTGATAGAAAATGACATTTAAAAAACTCTGATTTCTTCAGGATGGGCATAACCTTCACTCATATAAAGCATAATCTCTTGATGCCCTCTTGATAGATCTCATGGATTGTGGTGGTGACAACAATTCACCATCTGGTGGCCAACATCCTAATGAGGAATCTTTTGATACAGCCAGCCTGTAGTTCAGACAGCATCTGGGACTTCACTAAAAAGCATTTCTAGCTTTGGCAAGACCTGGTATTTGTGCTGTACTGGGTTAGTCTTGGAGAACCTAGGACCACCTCTCTGCCACACTGAGACATCAGAATGGACAAAATGAAAGAAAGTCAACCAAAAAGCAAATGGATTGAAGTATGTGTGTGTGTGTGTGTATGTGTGTGTGTGTGTGTATGTGTGTTTAAAATACAATACCATCTGGGGCAGCTAGATTGCACAGTGGTTAGAGCACCAGCCCTGGAGTCAGGAGGACCTGAGTTCAAATCTGGCCTCAGACACATGATACTTACTAGCTGTGTGACCCTGGGCAAGTAACGTAACCCTAATTGCTTCACAAAAAAAACAAAAAACCAAAAAAACAACAACAACAATAAAAAACAATATCATCAATTTTTAAAATAAAAAAAGTTTAGAAATTACTTGGAATCTCTATGTTGAAAAGTATGGACATTCTAGTCACTTGATTTACAATGTAGAAAAGCAGGGAAAGATTTACATGAACTGATGAAAAATGAAGCAGAACCTATGCACAGGCAGAGCAGTGTAAATATAAAGAACAACAACCACAGGAAAAAATAAAAAATGAAGGTTACAAAATTAGGAACCTGACTTGACTTTTCCCTCACTGTCCTCTCCTTCCTTATCTCTGCCTTCTGGCTTCTCTGGCTTCATACAACATGATATATAATAGAACATGTTATATTATTATATATTAATATATTATATTGTAATATAATCTATAATTTTATATATTATATATCTTGATTTACATATTTACATGTTGTCTTCCATATTAGAATATGAGCTTCTTGAGATCAAAGACCTTGTTTTTTGCCTTTCATTGTATCTCCAGCACTTACCCAAGTGCTTGCTACATAGCAAGCATTTCATAAATGTATATTGACTAGACAAAGACAACTCTTGGTCTGGAAAAAGAGATATGAGAAGAAACCTCCCCACTCTCAATTGTCAGCCTTTTTTATTGTTGTTGGATGGATTGGTTTTGCTGATTTTTTTTCTCTTCTTTTTCTTTAAAAAAAAAGCAACTTTGTTATATAGGATGGCTCTCTGACAGGGGGAATGAAGAGGTGGACTATAGAGGAATAATTTAGTCAATGAAAAAGAAAAGATAACAAAAATAAAAAGAGAATTTGATATTCAGTCCACAATGGTGCTAATAATATACATTTAGTGTCAAAATATTAAACCAGGTTACAAAGAAAGCCTGGACACTTTGATGACTAGGGGAATTGAATTCATGGAATAATGCAATGCATCACTCTACACATCGAATAACCAAAGTAGAAAATAGAAGCTATTTTGCCAAAGTCTAACCTTTAGAATACAGCCCCAGACCTGTTCAAAATTAATCCTCTTCCTCCCAAAGATGAAACTTTTCTTCCTGGCCCATGATAGAGGTTTATTTATCTTTAAGATGCCATGTATGATTTAAGACAGCCGCAGTGTAACCCCTTGTACTATGACGATGTCACAGATCCAAGATTATGCTTTAATAATATAAAACCCTTTTAGTTACACAGCATCCAGTTAGAGACTGATTAGTCTGAATTCTAGGAAAATCTGGCTTTATTCTCTTCCTGGTACTTAATGAAAAGTGCGCTGAATCAAATTTCAATTTGACGATCTGTAAACTATAATGTGTAGGCCTCATACATCTTGGCTTTCGGAGATCCTTGTCCACAGAATCAGAATGTATTAATTCTCTGAGCCTATGGGGGTTTTCATATCAGACTTTCAAGTTCCCATTTGGGCATTTCCCCCAGGGGCCTGCTGTGCAAGGGATTTGATAAAGGGGTTTCATTTTAGGCAGGCTTCCAAATGCTTAGGGAAGACATTCTTCCAGACAAGCCCGTAGAGGCACACATACAACAAGAACAAGGAGAAAAGCTATTAAAGACAGACAGGACACAGTCAGGAAATACGCACTAAACCAGATCCCATCGATCTGAACCACAAAAATCAGCATGGGCCAGGAGTCCATCTCCCTTTCCAGAAATGTGTACAATATCTCTGAAAGAGCCCCAGGAGCTCTAGCCAACTCCTCCTTTTGAATATTTTCTCCAAATATTCATACCTTTCAATAATGAAAATATGATTACTGCATGGGCAAAATAAATAATAGAAATACATTGCCTAAAATCAGGAATACATATAGAGTCTTCCAAGAGCAAGATAATGAAAGAATGCATGAGCGATAGCATGTGTGTAACCCAGGACTGGAGAACATACAGCTGTGGGACCCAGGGCTATGTATATCTTCTCTTTTTGCTCTGTTCTTAGAAAAATAATAAAGAGGCAGTTTAGTTGACTGCTTTGAAGATGGGACTCAAATGTGATCAGTGGCCATAGGTCCAGTCAAATGAACCATAGCACTATAAAATGCACTATAAAAACCTAGGCCTCAGTTTCTCTATCTATAAAATGCTCTAAATTCCTTGAGGGTTTTTTTTTTGAGGAAATGATTAATAAAGAAACCATTAAGTGCTACACAAGAGTAAATTATCATTTTTATCAGCCAAACAGGTTCAAATTCAAAAAATTTTATAGTTGAAAGTTATTTTAGAGATCAACTAGTCCAGCCTCCTTTGCATGAATGGTAAGTAGAAGAGCTTATATTTGAACCCAATTCTTATGATTTCTAGCATAGTGGTCTTTTTACTAAGCCTTGTTATGAAGGCAGTTAGGTAGCACAGTAGATAAAGCTCTAGACTTGGAATCAGGAAGACATGAGGTCAAATGTAACTTCAGACAGGTACTAGTTGTATGACCTTGGACAAGTCACTTAATTTCTGCCTGTCTCAGTTTCCTCATCTGTAGAAGAAAGTGAAATTCAGCTCATGATCAACCTACTGATATGCCTCAACATGTTCATATTAAGCCAGAGTCTATCATTGTGGTGTGTCCATTCTGAAAGTCTTTCCAACTCACATGAACCTGTCAGGATTCTCATCACTCAACCAGCATAGCCTTTAATAGCTCATAACAAATATGCATATATCTGTATTGCACATGTGCACACACATGTGTGTAAAGAAAGAGATAAAATGAATAAAGAGACTTTTTATAGCCTTTTGAATGTCAGCCTTTCTCCAAAGTTTGTTTGGTTTTGTTCAAGTTTAAATGCTGATGATAGTAGAAAGAACCCTAGACCTAAAGTCAGAAGGCCTAGGTATGGATCATGGCTTTGCCATTGACTGGTTATGTAACATTAGGCGCAGCTCTTCATGTCTGTTATTTTTTTTATCCATAAAATGGGGAGTGCAGGGAGAAGCTAAACCAGAAGATGTCCAAGGTCCCTTTCAGTTCTATCAATCTGTGGTCCTTTGTTTTTAATCATTTCTAAATTTCCAGAAGCCTCCTTACCCGTCAGAAATATTTCCTTTTCCATAGGTACTGAGGATTGCTCAGATAGTTTTGCTTTTAAGGACTATTTATTTCTTTCCTAAGTGGAAATTCTTGATATACTGGTCCAAAGTTATGTAATAAATAAGAAAATGGTAATGGTGTGGGTCCCTAAAGAACACATATATCTTGTATTTTTGACAGGTTTGTTCTGATAATAGGAATAAATTAAAAGTTCTATTTTAAGGATCATTATCATTACAACAGAATCTGTTTGGTTAATGTCAATATGTAACCAAATGCCATTTTGAATATTAGAATCCTGGCAGGATATTCACTATTGGGATGTATCCCCAGGGTCCCAAGGAAGGACTTTGAATACCATCAGAGGCAGGAGGCTGAAGTCCACTAAAAATGGTTTACATTTCTTTGGAATGATGCCAAGCCTTTGTAAAGCATTTTTACAGAAAGGAATTTTCTTTCAATTCTTTTTTCTCTATCCTAACGTCTCTCTTATTTTAAATCTCATAAGGATATCCAGATAAACTCTTAATATAATTTTCTGGTACATTAGGCAGTGCTCATGAATGAATGAAAGCAGCCAAGATGAGGTGGAGACACATTGGAAAGAGCACATCACAATGACCCAATAGCAAGAATGTTATTTATTAATGGAAGCTTCTCCCATCAGTAGCCATCACAAGACTTTAACTAGCCCTTTTGCTAAGGTAACTCCATTGGGAAATCTAAATAACAGCCAACTCAAAAAGTTTCTTTTTTTATTTTCTAAAAACAGTATTTCCACAAATCAGAGCCAATGCAGCTATTATGAGGGGAAAGTTCTACTACTCTGTAGAGATTATCAGACTCTGGTTATATGGCTTGTTAAACTAGTATTTTATGTGGGGTGAGGGGAGGAGGAAGGAGAACAGAGACAGACACCAAAAATCACTGTTTCAAAGGTTTCCCCAAATTATGTGGGAAAGAGGAGAGCTTGGATTCCACAAGAAAAATAATTTAGCCAAAGTTTCCAAGGTCACATAGTCTCCCTATCATCACATCTGTTTACTCAGCAATATGAGTCAAGCATAGATCTTGAGATCATATCAGTTATGCTTTCCTACACTGAAAATTGTTAATCAAACCTATTAGCCTAGATCAGGAGGGAAAGCAACCATTCCATTCAGGGTTATAAGAAGAACATAATGATTCAATAATAGAAGCACATACAACTGTTTTAAAATATTAACATTATGGCATGATTTAGAAGTAGCAGTCACTTTGCAAGGTTACCTTTATTATAAAAGGTAGAATCAGAAATTTAGAGCTGGAAGGAACCCTACATATTATACCTGAGGAACCTGAGATTCAGAGAGGTTAGGTGATGATGATGATGATGATTATGGTAGTGGTGGTGGTGGGGGTGATAATGATGATGGTGGTGGTGGCTAACATTAATTTAGTGCTTCCTATGTCCCAGGTACTGTGCTAAACACTTTACAATTATCACCTCATTTGATTCTCACAACAACCCTGGGAAGTAGATTCTACTATTACCCTCGATGTATAGATGAGGAAACTGAGGCAAACAGAGTTTAAGTGAGTTGCCCAGGGTGGCTGAGGTGATATGTGGCCGATTCAAACCAAGGCCTTCTGCTTCAAATCATGCACATTTTTCACTGGAGATTCCACTATCCAGCTTCCTCTGAGTTGCAACATTCACAGTAGTTCTAGTCTTTTATAAAAAAAACAAACAATATGGGTTCTGTAATTAAAATCTTGACTTTTTTATAACTAACTGAGTTGCTTTCATTTATGGTAGGTTATAGTCTAAGACTTAGAAAGCTTCTGAGTGGGGCAAAAATTACAGTAATCAGCTGCCCCCACTTATGATAGATGAATTATATTGGAGCTCCTAATTAGGTCCAGTGATGAAGCTGAAGAAAGTTTTTTGAGATTAGTGTATTTTTCTCACAGTGTAAGATGGGATTCCTAGCCAAATGACAAGCAGCTGCAATCAGTTAATTCTCTTAAAACAAACCACCCAGGCTGCATTAAATTTGTGTCTCAAAGGTCACAAGAGAAACTTCAAATAGATCATGAGTTATCATTGACGTTATGACTGCTTTGTTCAGCAGGACCTTGTTTAGTGATTAGTTAAGAAACTGAAAAGTGGTAGAGCAAATTGGATGTCCAAGACAATAATTCCAGCACAGAATGGATGAAATGTTACTCCCCAAATGAATTTAAACTGAGCTGGAAATTAGACAGTTCCCTGACCTTTTGGGAATAGTGATATAACCATCCCCATTCCCAATACAACCGGAAAAATAGAACAAAGATTTCCTGTGTAGTCCCCACTGCTGACAAAATGGCAGAAGTGACCTGAATTTCTTACCTGTGGTTTCCAGTCATTAAAGAGCCTTGTACAGCTGCTCTTACAATCATAATTCAATTCAACACAACTCAACAAGAATATTTAGTTGTCCAATCAACACACCTGTATTAAGAATTTACTGAGTGAAAAGAAACATAAAGGAATTAATGAGAGGTATTTGCAATGTCTCTCGGTTCAAGGATTTTAGAGATGAACTGAAGAAATGTGGTTTATGTAGGTCAAAATATTCATCAGCAAGTGACCAGCCTAATGGTACTGTGTTTCTTTATACTGAACTATGCTGTTCCTCTGAAAACACAAATGTTCTGTTGTCAGGCTCATACTCAAAGTCCTTATAACCTTCTAGATTTTACACTGCATTGATACAGCCTTCAAAAGGCCAGGATCACCTCCGGGCCTTATGCATGTGGAGATGGTAAAGGATTACAGGTAGACAACCATAGTTATCCATAGATACCCCTGAGAGGTCAGGAGAAATAGAAGATTTCAATAATGTGGGCTAAATTCCCTGTGGTGAACCTAGGGGAGAACAGTTTCCAAATTGATGAAATTACAGAATATTTAAAGAGATAAGACATGTGTAGTAATAATAATAATAATGGCTAGCATGTGTATAGTGTTTTAAAGTATACAAAGTGCTTTACAAACCTTATCTCATTTAAATCCCCACAAAAATCCTTATGAGGTCAGTATTTTAATTATTTTCAAGCTGAAGCTAAATGTATGAGGCAGGATTTGAACTCTATTCTGGCAAACATATGGTGATGATGGGCCAGAATGAATAGTATAGAAAATTATAGAAGGTCAGAGAAGGGAAAACTCAGTGTGGGCTACAAGAATTGGGGTAGATTTCAAAAAGGAAGTAGAACATAAACCCGGAAGGATAAGTAGGAATTGTATGAGGGAAAAAGAGAAGGCAGCAGCTATTGCAGATGGGACGAAGAGTGACTTTGTCTGACCATCAGCCCGTTGGCAAGTCAATGGTGTTAATCGAGCACCTTTCTTGATTGCTAAATATCTGTATATCAAAGTATATGTTTGAGAAACTGTGGCTTAAGGGATGGTGAGCAGGCCTCTGAGACAGGATGATCTGGATTCAATATGACTCAGTGACCCTGGGTTATCACTTAATCTCTCCATGCCCTGAAACAATTCCCTAAAATAATATATAAATTTCAGAACAATTGCTGATCTGTTTTGCTAGAAGACCTTTCCTCACAAGAAGCTCCCTACATCTACACAACTCATTTCTCTCTGGCCTGTTTGAGTTGTCTGATGCATATTTACTATCTGTATAGCAAATATGGTTTTACCCTTAACTGCAGTTTAGCTGTCTCATGTTTTGTTCAGCCCCTTGACTAACCATGTTAACTAGTTCCTTTCCAAGGGACACCTCTAGCTCTAGCAGAAATGACTGATGCAATCAAGTCTGTTCAACTTACTAGCCCTACCCAACTTCCTTAGGTTCTCGTTAATGACAAGTCATTTGGGCCTTCCAAGAAATGGAGAAAACTCAAATTCAGCAAAAAGATTGATCAGGGATAGTTAGGGTTCTCAGTCAGGCTCTGGGGACATTGACCAAATACAAAATTTTAGAGTTGGGAGGTATTTTAATGGCCATTTGTTCCAACCCATAAAAGAAACCTTGCTTCAATGTAGTTTATGAAATAAAAATGAAAAACAGCAATTCCTGCCCTTGAGGAGCTTACATTCTCCTGGAGGGCAGTATAAGACATGTACTTTTTCTCTTTCCTTAAGACTTGTGATTTCATTGGTTTAGTGAACTGCTAATGTGGAAAGTCCATTGAAGTAGATCAGCAACTGATCATTAATTTAGGGTCAGTAAAGTATAGTACTAGATACATTAAGTGAAATGACCTAGATCATGTAGCTATCGTATGTAGGTGTCAGGGCTTACATAGCAGCCTTTTTTTTACCTAGGGATCAGAACATCTGGATTTCTACTCCAGCTCAGCTTATTTACTAACTGTGTGATCTTGGCTAAGACACCTTCTCTTGGCCTCAGAAATACATAAAACTAGGGTATTGGAATATAACCTTTGCAGTTAATTTCAGTTCAAAATCTATGATTCCATAATCATGGCTATGAACTAGAGGCCCTAGATATTTTCAGGTTCACTTTCCATGTAAACAAAGTACTTTCACCTTCCTGTTGCTGTCTCCTTTCTAATCTTCTCATTTTATTCTGCTTTTTTTTTCAATGTTGGTAATGTAAATCCCAACTTACTTATTGAGTATTCAACCAGTCATTCATTTAATGGACCTATTCAGAGGGAAAAGCAGATCAGGGAGAATACTATCCCACGGACTTCATTATCTGAGAAAAGGTGGTTTAAGGTAAATACTGGAGTAAGGTAAATAGCAGAATATCCCTCTTCAAAGCTTGGTCCTAGATAATTTAAGAAGAGAAATTCACTGATCTCTAACCCTATAGAGGCTTCTCAATTGCTGCCCTCATGGAGCTTACATTCTAGTGTGGGTAAACAACATATTAACCGGTAAGTAAAATTAATTTAGGCTGGGAAAGGGGAATCATTGTGACTTGGGGAATCAAGAAAAGGCCTTTTCCAGGAAGTAGCATTGAATGAAGGTAGGGATTCCAAGAAGTTATGTTAACAAGGGAGATCATTCCAAGTATGGGAGAAAGTGCATGCAAAGGCAAGAAGGTGGGGAATATAATGTCTTAAGGGGCAGCAAGTGAACCAATTTGCCTCGAATATAAAGTGTACAGAGTGATGAGAAATAAATCTGGAGAGAGAGAGGGTATGGCCAGCTTGTGAAGGTCTTTAAATGACAGAAATTTCTGTTTTATACAAGGAAAAATAGACACTGGAGCTTTCGGAGCAGGGGAATGAAATGATTGGGCCTATGCTTTAGGAACATCAGTTTGATGGCTGAGTGGAGACAGATTTCCCCTCCATTTGATGTCTCTAAGCTTTGGGAGCATGACCATTTATTGGTTCTTATAACAGTGCTAGACACAATTCAGTCGTCCCAGCCTTCCTCTAGCTGCTTTGGGTGCCCCATGTCCTTTCAGTGCCAGAATAAATGTCACCAAGCTCCCTAACTGGTTATCACCTCTTATTGACCAGAAAGCCTGACTGAGCAGCAACTCTTTTTCTCCTAATAGGGGATTCAAAGAGAAAATAGATGTACAAGCAGTGTGAGATAAACAAACAAACTAAATAAATAAATAATGAAGCACTACTATAAAAATGCAAGATATTATTGTTACCATTATTTTTATACCGAATAACAGTTCTTATTCTACCTAGTGGAGTTACAGTGTCCCTGTTATTTAGAGACATAGAACAGAATTCAATCATGACATGGTTCATGAGTACACAAATTTGATTATGCCATAGGTCAAGTTGTATCCCCAAAACACTGCAATTACATTTGGCAAAAGTCTGCGATACCATAGCTTGTAACCTGCATAGCAATCCTATCCCCTGACTCCAGCTTTAGAAAAGAATTCCACCATATACAGAGTAGAAATAATAATATAATTTAATAGAATAATAAACTCTCAAAACTGAAGGAAAAAACCTCAACAAATGTTAGAGCTAGAAGGGACCTTGGAGGTCATATAGTTTTATATTTTCATTTTACCCATGAGGGAACCCAAGACCACTGCAATGAAGTGACTTGTCTAGTGTCTCATAAGTACCAAGTGGTAGAACCAGAATATGAGTGCAGATCAAAGTTTAAGTATGGAGCTGCTTCTACTCGTCCATGCTTTCTCCTCAGAGGCATTGTTGTTGCCATCAGATTTGACGACATGGGTTCGTTCATGACCCTATTTGGGATTTTCAGCAAAGATACTGGAGTGGTTTGCCATTTCCTTCTTCAGTTCATTTTACAGATGAGGAAACCAAGGCAAACAGATTGAAATGATTTGCTCAGGGTCACCCATCTAGTAAGTGTCTGAGGCTGGATTTGAACTCATGAAGATGAGTCAGAGTTCTATCCACTGTGCCACCTAGCTGCCACCTATTTCTTTAGAGATAATCTTATCCAAACCTCTTGTTTTATGAGTCATGGTATGTTCCTGGAAATGGAAAACAATCACACAGAGTGAGAGGAAAGATTAGGTTTCAATCTGTACCACTGGATGAAGTATCCACTCTGACTGGTCATAGTTCTATGAATCAATAAGTATTCATTAAACACCTATAGTGTGCTAGGCACTATGCTGAGTGATAGGGACACAGAGATGAAAATGAAATAGTCTCTTTCCTCAACGGCAAGGACCGTCTTTCTTCCTCTTGATATTTGTATTTCTAACACTCAGTACGGTGCCTGACACATAGTATGCACTTAATACATGCTTGTTGATTGTCTTCACTTAAGAAGGGTATAGTTTTATGGAGGCAATACAACATTTGCACAGTTAAGTAAATACAAGATGATCTATGGAAGTAGAGAACTCTGACAGCTATCTACATCCTAAATTTATTGAAGTATTGATGCATATTCAGTGTCTAATGTCAACATGCAAATATTCCCTTGTCAATTTTACCTTTCCCGGTGGGCTGATCCACCTGATCCAACACTGAATTCTAAACAAACCAAACATCATGAATTGAATCTTTGGAAAACTCTTGCAAAATCAAAGCCCTTAGAGCTAGAGAGATATTGCAGATCATTGAGACCATCCCACCCATTTTTATTAGCATTGGTACTGGTACCTACTACAAAAATTAATATTTATGTCATGGCTTAAAGTCTGTAAAGCAATGTGATCTCATTTGCTCTAACAACTGTGTGAGGTAGGGGCCATTACTTTCCTCACTTTATAGATGAGGAAACAGAGGCAGACAGAGAAGTTGTGTTCTACTTAGGTTCACACGGCTAATAAATGTATGATGTCAGATTTGAACTCAGGTCTTCTTGTCTCCAAGTCTGGTGTACTAACCATTATGCAACCCAGCTGAGAGACTCAAACTGACACCCAAAGTGAGATGTCTTGACCAAAGTCACAAAACTAGTAAGTTCCACTTTTCTCTTTGAATCCCACATTAGGATTTGAGCCCCTGACTATGTAGTCCAGGGCCTATGGCCTATTCATCATCCTACGCTTCATTGCAAACAACTACCAGCATATTGTATGATTTTTATGAAAGGTTAAGAACATGACTCTAGCTTCCCATACTCTGACAGCTGTTGGTACTATCAGGTGTAGAACTTTCCTTCCATCCAGGCATAAAAAGAAGCTTTGAGGCTAGCAAAGACACTAGACCATATCCCCAACCCCTCCCCCAATTTCTCATTGCTACCCTACTCTAAAGAAGATTAGCAGCATGATTGCTTCCATTGGAGATTCAGTGATTGTGCAACAATCTATACTTCAGGTCATTGCAAAGGCCATGGAGAAGAAGCATTACAGACATTCACTGGATGATCTGAGACTGAGTGGACTGCAGTCTAGATTAGAATTTATTGCCTTCCATCTGTCAGCAAAAGTGACAGATTTCTGCAGCTGGGAAGGCTCACTTCTCTACCAACAGACAATATATTAAAGAAACCAGTCGTGTGTTCATCCATCTTGACTTCAACTTTTCAAATGAACTATGATTGTAATTAATTTTATCACTTTAAAAATAAAGGTTTTTAAAATAGAGTTCATCCATGAGTCAAATTCATTTACCTTTCAGAGCTCTCTAAGGAGTGTTGTGGGCATGTGGAGGTAAGAAGAAGGCAGACCCCTGGGATCAAAAGATATGTTACCATTTCAGTCTGAGAAAACAACGTCTGCCTTCCTTTTTGGGAGCCATGACAATATTGACTTCACAAAAGCCTATGGTATCTGAAGGCAATTTTGTCCAGCTGCCTTTGATGTGCCTCTGAAGCTAAATAAGGGTCCTACTTATTCTCCAAAGGGTGGATTTGGGAAGAAATGTTTACTTTAATCAGAATTAATTGAGATGAACCCCTACTGAACAATAATTTCAGCCTCAGATTCCAGCTTTTAATGAGGGTTCCATAATGGTGGAGCTCCAATGGCAAGCCATTCATTCTGCTTGCTATAAAAGCCAGAGTGAATAGATTACAAAGCCTCTAAGTACCGACGAGGAAAGTCACCCACCTGCAAATCCGAGCTCCACAATAATGAACCCTCCTCTCCATAGAGCCATATTTCCCATCTGAACAGACCCTATTAACAAAGCCAAGGAAGGAAAGAAGAAAATAGTCCTGTTTCTCCAACAATATTTATTACTCCTTTTGAGCTTGAAATAAAGAAGACAAATATAGACTCCTCACTTATCTAAGCTCTGTCCCGAGGCAAATAGTCTTAAAATGTTCCTTAACCTTGGCTATCTCTTATCTCATTTGGAGGCACCAGAGAAAAATAGCACTTTCTGCTTCTAGATAATTCCTCACAAAGAACATGGTCTTCATTTTTTTTAAAAAAATGACCTTTTCTTAACAGGACATGAGTATTTTGTTGTCTACCCAGTGGATATGGGTAACCAAAAATCCATGTGTCTCTATGGCAATTCACTGAGGTGTTGAGGAATATTGAAATCTTGTAATATTTAGGAGATAGTCTCAGATCAAATTCAATTCAATCTACTTTTATTATGTATGTATTATTTCCATGGCACTGGACTAGGCACTAAGGACACAGACAAAAAACATGACACTGTCCCAGATTGTAAAAGGCTTATATTCTACTAGGGTAATATCTGTTTAAGCAAACAATGCACCACAACCGTGTGTTTCAGGCATCCAAACATTTCAACCTTCTTTGGAGGTCAACAAAGTGACGTATGAAGAGGAGAAAGTGGACTGATAATGTATCTAATTCATACATTACATGAACAGAATTCATAGAACTCCAGAGTTGGAAGGAACCACTGAAGTCCTCTCATTCCTATGATTGACAAAGTGCTTTTCTAACAACAACCCTATAAGATTGGTAGTATAAGCATCAGTCCCATTTTATATGTTAGAAAACTGAGGCTCAAAGTTTACGTGATTTATCAC
Source organism: Vombatus ursinus (assembly GCF_900497805.2). NCBI lineage: Eukaryota > Metazoa > Chordata > Mammalia > Diprotodontia > Vombatidae > Vombatus > Vombatus ursinus. The sequence goes on along the minus strand of NW_020954596.1, from coordinate 27,598,380 downwards.
CTATCTGCTAAGCACTGGGGCAAAATTCATGCCCAGGTTTTGACTCCCAAGTGCACATTGCCTCATCTGCTCTCTTCTCAAAGATCTCCAGTGCTGAGGAAAGTAATACTTTATAACCCATTTTATTTTTGAATTGCTCTTGTTTTTAGGAAGCTTTTCCTTTTATAGAATCATTTTGGTATTATTTCTACCCATTGTTGCTATGTTTAAATGTGCTCTGTGACCAAGTAAAATAAAACCCACTATCTCTTCTGTGTAATACAATTTCCATTATTTTAAGAAAGATGTTCTATCCCCACCTCACCTCTAAGTCTTCCTTTCTAGGACTACATATGCATAGTTTATTCAACTCTTCCTTCTGAGATTTCCAGTGGTCCTAGTTACAATTTTCTGAACATACTTCAATTTTTTAATGTTCTTAACATGTGGTTTGAATACAGTTCTCTACAAGATCGTCTGAGTACCCCAGGGATGTCACATACACACATGGTGTGCACATGCACAAACATGCATACACACATGATCCACTCATAATTGTTCTATTGCCATAGACTAAGAAGATACTAGCTCTTTTTGGCTGTTACATCATATTGTCAATTCATATTAAGTTTCGAGTTCACTAAAAATTCTCTGGTATTTTTCAAATGACTCTGTTTTCAAAACCATATATTTGAGCAATTAATATTCTGAGCCCAAGTTTGTAACTCTACATTTATTGCTATCAAACGTCACAGTTTCAACCCACTGTTCTAGCTTCATAAAAATCTTTTTGGATCTTAATTTTCTCATCTAAACTAGTGTTTGCCCATCTTATCTTCAGCCCACACCTTCCTCCAAACATCTGCAAATTTAATAAGCATGTCATCTATCCCTTCACCCAAGGCATTGATAAAAAATGCTTGCCAGAATAGGGCTAAGAAAAGAACACTTGGGTACTTCATTAGGCACTTTCTTCCAAGCCAATCTGGATCTGTTAGTCACAGAATATTCGATTTAGTCATTCAACTAGCTCAAAATCCATGTAACTGTACTATTACATAGCCTTTATCCATCTATAACATGCATGAAAATATCACAAAAGATGTAGTCAAATGTCTTTTTGAAACCCAAATGCACTGTGTCTATGGCATTCTGGTACTCTACCAATCTAGCAAACCTGTTTATAAAGAAAATTAGATCAATCCGGAGTTGTTCTTATTAGACCTGAGCCGGCTTAAAGTAATTACTATTTGCCTTCCTAATAGTGCAAACAGGCAATCCACTTAATAACACACTGTAGAATTTAGCCAGAAATCAAAACAAACTTAGTTTGTAGAAATTATCTCTTCCCTTTTAGAAAATTAGGATCCCATTTGCACAATTAATATCGTGAGATAAATCTTTTATTATCCATATTTTTTTTTACATCTTAGTCACTATCTTTTGGCCTTAAACTATATTCATTTAGTAATACAGTCCTCCTTCCCTTGCTTCTGAAAAAGTCGTACCTTGATACAAAGATTAAAAAGAAAGAAAGAAATTCAGCAAAACCAACCTATACTTTGACCATGTGAAATATGAAATATCCCACATCCTTTGCCCCTTTTCCCCACCTCTTCAAGGAGGAAGAAACGTGTGATTTTTCAACTCTTCCACAAGACCATAATTGTTCATTATAATTTCACAATGTTGATTTTTGTCCTGTCCTATCTCTTAACATTATTGTACTCACTGAATACATTATTGACTAGTTCTACTTACTTTATCCTGCTCCATTTCATATAAATCTTCTCACTTTTCTCTGAATTCTTCATATTCATCATTTCTTATGACAGTATTCCTTCCATGTACCACAAATTATTTGACCATTAAACAATCAGTGGGAACTATTTTGCTTTTAGCTCTTTGCTACCAAATAAATGTTCTGTGCTATGAATATATTGGTGTATAAATAATAATATTTGGTATATGTTTCCTGTCTTTACTTTCTTGGAGTATATGTCTATTTGTGGTATCTCTGGGTCAGAAGGAGTATGAACACTTTCTTACTTTATTGAAGAATTGCAAATTGCTTTTTACAGTGGTTGTACCAATTTATAGGTCCATTAACAATGCACTAGAATTCCTGCCTTCTTGTAGTTTTTCCAACATTTACTATTTCCATATTTTGTAATTCTTACCAATTTATATGGCATAAGGCAAAACTTTGTTTTGATTTATACTTCTATTATTAGTAATTTTGTAATTGGAGCAATCTTTCATGTTTTTATTAATAGTTTTTAAAATTCTTTTGAGAACTGTTTGTTTATATTATTTAACAATTGACACATTGGGGAATTGCTCTATTCATTGACATTTGCCTTAATTATTTATCTTGGATATCTGACGTTTAGAGAAAGTTGATGAAAACATTTTCCCAATTGAGTTTCCTTTCATATCCTAACTGCATTGATTTTGTTTATTAAAAAAACCTTTTATTTTCATGTAAACAAAATTATTTTATTTTAAAATAATTCATCTTATATTTTACTTCTACCTTTTGTTTAGTTAAAAATTCTACTCCTAGTGACATGTAGGTGGCACAGTGGATAGAGGACCTGAGTTCAAATCTGGCCTCAGACCCTTACTTGCTGAGTGACCCTGGGCAAGTCACTTAACCCCAATTGCCTCAAAAAAAAATTCTCCTAAGCACAATTGATAGATACCTTCATTTGTTTTCCTTCAAGTTTTTTTTTAAATAATGTGACCTTTTATTATAAAAATGAGTATCCATTTGGAACATATTGCATCATACCCATTTGAAAGAACTAGAAATGTTTAGCCTGGAGAAGAGAAAACTCAGAGTGCACATGATAGTTGTCTTCAAGTAGGTAAAGGACTCTCTTGTAGAGAAAGGAATCGATTTGTCCTGTTTTACCTCAAAAGGCAAAAGGAGCAAAAGTTGAAAGGCAAAAGGAACTGAAAGTTTCAAATAGGAAAATTTAGCCTCAATTTATTTTAAAAAAAGCTTTTTAACAATTACATCTGTCAAAAATGGAAGGGGCAGTGGGTTCCCACTTTCTCAAGAGGTGGTGAGTTCCTTCTTTTGATGTATTTTTAATCAATTACTAGATGACCACTTGTCAGACATATTATAGTGAGTCTTTTTTTTTTTTTTGAAATTGGGGTTAAGTGACTTGCCCAGGGTCACACAGTTAGTGAGTGTCAAGTGTTTGGTCTGAGGTCACATTTGAATTCAAGTCCTCCTGACTTCAGGGCTAGTGCTCTATCCACTCTGCCACCTAGCTGCCCTGTGGAGAGGTCTTCTGAGTGTGTGTTGGACTATATGGTCTCTGAGTTCTCCTTCAACGCTAAGATTTTGTGATTTTGTTACCAATGGCATATAGTATAAGATGCTAGTTTAAACCTATTTTTATCAGCCTATTTTTCAATTTTCTCTGAAATTATTCTCAAAAAAGGAGTTCTCCAAGTAAATTTTTTTCTTGCATTTGTGGAGCACTGGGTAATTGAGTTTCAATTGTTTTCTGATTCTTACTTATCTAGTCTATTCCATTGATCTATTTTCTATTTTTGAATTTGTAAAACAGAATTTTTTCATTGCTATCTTGTGATCCAATTTGAGTTCTGGGATACTATTCTTCCAAATTCCTACTTTTTCTTTTCATTATTTTCTTTGAGGTTCCACACCTCTAAATGAATTGTGTTATTATTTTATCCAGCTCTTTAAAGCATCCCTTTTCTAGTTTATTGGCATAGCACTAAATCTGTAAATTAATTTAGGCAGTCATTTTTATTATATTTGCAAAGCCCAACTATGAGCAATAATTTCTTTAGAGACTGTTTTGTTATTGTATTTATGTCATGAATACAGTGGAGTAAATTGATGCAAGATATTTTATGAATTATGTAGTTATTTTAATATGATTTCTTTTTTTCTAATACTTTGTCTAAGATTTTGTTATTATTACGTAGAAATGTTGATGATTTTGTAAATTTATTTTGAATTTTGCTACTTCAGTGAAACATTAATTGTCTCAATTTCTTTGCTGATCTCTGAGGTTTTTCTAAACAGATTGTCATGTCTTTTGCACATAGAAATAATTTTGTTTATTCTTTTGAGGCATATCTCCAGTTCCCCTACATCTCTTATCTTTTTTCTCCCATTTCCACAACTTCTGAGGGTATTATCCCTCCGACAAAATATATTGATTCATTCACAAGGTATTACAGGGTTTAGCTCATGGTACATTAGTTCTTGACTGTTTAAGCTACAATTAAACCTTGGCCCCTTAGGTCCTTTTTTGGAGCTTGATCCATCTTTATTTTCTTTTATCCATCAGCTCAATTTCTTTGAAAAAGCAATAGTAGACTACGAACATGGGAGAATTTATTCCACTAGTTAATCTTTTTTTCAATCATCTTAGTTTTCTTTCTTGTGTTTCTTCTTTATGGTATTTACATGACAAATAACTTGGTCACCTCTCTTTTTTGTTAGTTTTGTTTTGTTTTACTGGTTTCCAAGAATGCCTCTCTTGATGACTGTTCATTTGTTTTTTTCCTCTATCTGCAAGGTCCATTTCATCATTAACATTTGATGATTCTACAATTCTATCACATGACTATATTAAACTATTTTCTTTCACTGGTAGGTAGGTGGCACAGTTGATAGATTAATGGTCAGTAAAACCTGAGTTCAAATTCGTCCTCAGAAACTTCATTTCATGGCCCTGGGAAAGTCACTAAACTTTCAGTTTCAGTTTTCTTATTTGTTAAATGAGGATAGTAATACCCCCTACCTCCCAGGGATGTTGGAAAGATCAAATAAGAAAACATAGTTAAAGTGCTTTACAAACTTTAAAACCCTCTATAAATGCTAGCTGCTATTATTACAGCTAATAATTGCTATTATTATCATAGCAGCTCTAATAATAGCAGCTAGCATTATTAATAATTATTTAATTATAGGATTAATACTCAGTACTATTATTCTACCACTCATAACTTTCTAACTTCTTTCCTTCTTTCCTATTTTCCTTCCTTCCTTCTTTCTAAACTGTACAAAGTTGTAAACAAAGGTGAAGTGGACAAAGCTTTTCTTTTCCAATTTCTCCTTCTTTACCTTATCCATTGCTTACAAGAAATGTCTTCCTTTCTTCTTCAGGCATCCAATATCTTAATGCTCTCTTCCCACTCTCTACCACCAGAACCCCTTCTTAGGAGAGTATCTGATATTTCTCATTTACATTTCAAAATGAATTTAAGTTACTGAGTTATCTCTGATTCTTATTGCACTTTTGGGATTTATGGGAAAGGTTTTGTCCACTATCGAAAGAAAATTGTTGAACAGCAGCCTGGGTACTTTTTGGCCTGGGAATATTTCCTGGTAATCCTGAGGTCACTCCGTATCAATGCCTATCTACTTTTCCAGGCCTGACAATATAGCCTAAACTTCTACAGCTATAATAATTCTCAGAGGAAAAAGTATGTCTAAAATACATATACATATATATGTATGTATGTATGCATGTATGTATATATATATAAAGTATTAAAAGAGAGAAAATGAACTTAATAATTTTAAAATACTACAAAATCAACCAATGAGCCCCAAAATCAACCCCCAAAAAGGAACTATTTAAAATTAGAGAATAAATAGATAAAATGAAAAACAACAAAAAAAACTGTAGAAAAGATGATCAAAACTGAAAGCTGATTCCTTAAAAATACCGATAACTTTTTTTCAAACATATGTAGGACATATTATTTTGAGTTGTAGTTTTAGTTCTTTTGTTTTTTACAATGTACTATTACATTCTCATCTTTGAATTATTTTGACTTTAGTGTATTCCTGGGTTATTATAATTAATTGTCTTTCAGAGCAGAGGGTCTTTATCCTGTCTTGTTGTTTGTTACTAAAATTGTGAATTTTATTCTCTCCATACCTTGGAGTTTCAAGCACAGTGTGATTCTCTAGTGTTGACTTGAAAGATCAGTGCTTTGTTTGCATTCTAAAATTCTGGATATTTTTCTTGTATTTTTTTACAATATGGTATTAAGGCTTATTTTGTTTGTTTGTTTTAAATTTTTCATGTTATTAAGTATTATAGGCCTCTAGGAGGCCTATAATACTTAATAAAGCTCTGTTTATTCAAATGTTATTCTGTTTACTTAATATTATTCTGTTTATTCTTCTATGTCCAAAGCTAGCAAGCTAGTTGCTTTGACTTCTATATTTCATGTGTTCTTTCAAAGTTGTTGCCTTTGTTTTCTGACAAGTTTTTTTCACTTCTAGATTTTTATGTTCCATCTTTTATATTCTCTCTCTCTCTCTCTCTCTCTCTCTCCCTCTCTCTCTTTCTCTCTCTCTTTCTCTCTCTCATCTCTTTCTCTTTCTCTCTTCCTCTTTATCTTTGGTAAAATTCTCACTGTGTCTTCTATGTTATCTATTCTGCTGCTCCTTTTTAATTCTTAATTGAGTACTTTGATTTCTGACCCAATTTCATTCTTATATCTTATTTTAAATTTTTTTCTCCTTTGAAGCATTATGAATTTTTATGCCATTATTCTAGAATGTTCACAGGATTCTCTTTCTGACGGTAATTTTGTTGCGTTTGTCCTACCTAGTATATTATTTCTTCATAATAGGCTGGCTTCTCTTTTGAGTTTTTCTTATTCTTCCTTCTGTCTTTATGAGGTTCTCTGTTAGTTTCCTTTCATATGGATGGGATTTTTAAGCAGGCTTCCTCCTCTGATCTTTCTGTTTTTCTCTCAAATTCCCTGATCCTTTCCCCACTATTTCAGAGATTCCTCCAAAAATGTACAGCAACCTCCTCCAGATTGGTGAGGGGGGGAGAGGGAGGAGGGCAAAGGTCCCATCTCATGATTTTTCCATGTACCAACAATGACTTGAGATTCAAAATTATAAATTCTTTCAATACTCCAATATTTTGATTCTACACATTGTTCATTAGAAAGCCATTCAGATGCAGTGACTTGCACTCACTATCTGGACCTAGGTATTCTATTTAATAACACTTTTTTTTCCTGACATCTGTGGTCAATTCAATTCTACAAATATTTGTTAAGTTGCTCTTATGTAGCACTCACCATGCTAGGTGCTGGAGACAAAAAGATAAGAATTAAATCATTCCTGCTCCCAAGTATTGTATATTTTATTGTGTGTGTTGGGGGGGTGGGGTGAACACGACATGGATACAAAATCATTATGCACACAGTACATACAAAATACTTTTGAAAAGAAGAAATGTCACTAACCATTGGGGGATCAATAAAAGCCTCACAAGGGAAGTGGCACCTGAGCTAGGCATTGAAAGTACCTAGAGATTCCAAGAGGGCAACTAGGTGGCACAGTGGGTAGAGCACTGGGCCTAGAGTCAGGAAGACCTAAGTTCAAATCTGGCCTCACTCTGTGCCGGTCGCGCTGTGCACTCTCCTCCTATAAGGAGCAGGCTGCCAAGGTCATACTTACCAGTCTTCGGAGCCCACCCAGATAAACACAGAGACGAGCCGATCAGGAGATGCAAACACTCGAACTTTATTCAGAGGCCATCACAGCAAGGCCAAGCAGGAAAGCCAGAGCAAGAGAGCAGGAGCAAGAGAGAGCGAGCTCCGACCCCTACCGCCCCTATATACCTTCCTAGCCCCTCTTCCTTGGCCCGCCTACCAGTGAATGATTGTAGGATCAGATACCGGAAGGGGATGTCTGGGGTTAGCGCTGCACCAAGGGAGAGGATGTGACAAAGGGAGCTCATTCTCTGCCGTCCCACTCCCACATGGCACAGCCCCCTGCCTCGGGAACGTGAGCTCCGGTTACTTCCCCGTATCTTATTCCTACCCCAGTTCACCACAACTCCACATGGCACAGCCCCCTGCCTCGGGAGCGTGAGCTCCAGTTACTTCCTAATATCTTGTCCCTGCCCCATCTTGCCACAACCCCCATGTGGCACGTAGCCAACATCAGACAATCCCTCACATCGCTCAAACCTGTTTACCTCAGTTTCCTCATCTGTAAAACGAGCAGGAGAAGGAAATAGAAAAACACTTCAGTATCTTTGCCAAGAAAACCCCACACGGGGTCATAAAGACTGGGCCGTGACTGAGACAACAGAACAACAAGAGATTCCAAAGAGGTAGGGAGGGAGTTCATACAGGCATGCTGGGCAGCTTGTGGAAAGGCACAGGAGTAGGAGAGAGAATGTTAAGGAGGACAACAGTATCACAAAGCTATTTACATGTTTTCATTTTATGTGAATTTCACATATCTTAGATTTCACTATCTGTCTCAAATTTCATTAAAAAAAATTCACTCTATCTTTCCTAGTCTGAAGACACATTTCCTTGGTAATGAAAAGATAAACAAAAAGAATAATTTCAGTTAGTTAAAGAATCAAGGCAAGCAGAGGCTGCTGATCTCAGGAGTGACAGAAAATGTTCCTTGACCCAAAAAAGGACTCTTGTTACTCAGTGATGCATAACATTCTTTTTCTAATGGGAAAGGAAGGAAGGAAGAGAGAGAGAGAGAGAGAGAGAGAGAGAGAGAGAGAGAGAGGAAGGAAGGCAGGAAGAAAGGAAGGAAGGAAGGAAGGGAGGGAGGGTGGGAAGAAGGAAGGAAGAAAGAAAGGAGGGAGGGAAACAGCATAAAAAAAAGAAAAGTAATGATTGGAAAAGAGAAGAAAAAAAGAAAAGATTTCAGAAGGGAAAAACAGCATGATGAAATGTAATCAAATCCTAAAATGTTACCGCTCAAAGTATCTCAGACATCTAATCCCATCCTGCAGTTTACAGATGAGACTACTGAGGAGTAAATGAGTTAATTGCTTGTCCAAGGTCACACATGTAGGAAGTGGCACAGGCAGAATTTGAAGCCAGGTCCTTTGATACCAAATCCAGTGTTCCTTCTGCCATTCCCAACATGAAGCAGAATCACAGCCACTGTGAACTTTCATCTTAGTGTTCCATATGTAACTTTTCTGACCTCATACAAGTACAGATGCAAACACACACACAAGCACATATGTATATATCTTGTTTGCGCATAGTTGTTTGCATGTTGTCTCACCCATTAGACAGTGAGCTCTGAGAGAATGGACTTTTTTTGTTGTTTTGTTTTGTTTTGTTTTGTTTTGTTTTGTTTTTATCCCCAGTGCTGAGCACCATGCTTGGCACATAGTAGGCATTTAATGTTTGTTGAGTTATTTTGACAGCTGTTCAACTTGTCTAATGGAAGACAAGAAAAATTCCTTTCCTATTGGAACTATTTAACTTATTTAACTTATACCAGTCTTTTCTATTGGCACTGAAGGCAGGCTAGAAGGAAACATCTGAAATGATTCACTCTTCATTGATTTTTAAATTAAATTTTATTTTATTTTATTTCATATTCCATCTTAATTGATTTTTTCAAATATTTATCAAAACTTGCATTTCCTTGATACTTATCTTTTATCCCCAATGGAGTAAAGCAAAATACCCAAGATAGCTCACTTTATTTGATCACTCCCCAAAATATCTAGGGTATTATTTATTTCTCTTGTCCTTTATTTCTCAGAAGTTCCCTTCTAGGTAGATAAATGATATATATATATATGCTATCAATTCCTTGTCAATAAATATGTTAATAAATATGTATTAAGCTCCTACTAGGAGCCAGGCAAAATGTTAAGGGCTAGGGATACAAATACAAAAAAGAACAAGAAAGACAGCCTGCCTATCTTCAAGGTGTTTGCAATCAATCTAATGGGGGAAGACACCGCACAAAGAAAATGGAAAAACAGGAGGGGTTGGGAAGGGTTTGGGCCCTGGGCATGGTGGTGAACTCAAAGAAGTTCACTGAATGCAGCTGGGTGGCAAATAAGATGTCTAAGGACATCATGCCATTGCCACAATTGAAGTATTAAGCCATCGCCTAGAATGTTATTTCATAACTAATAGGGAATGCTAGCAATCATCTAGTCCAGCCTCTTCATTTTATTTTGTTTTTTCAAATAAATATTTTTATTTTTAATATTTATATTTTTATAATATTTAATACTTATCACTTTCTTTTTAAACATTTTCTTTTTCTCCAAAATACATGTAAAAATAATTTTTAACATTCTTTTTTTTTAATTTTGAGTTCCAAATTCTCTCCCTCCATGACTCCCACCTCATCCAATAGGACCTTCCTTTGTAACTAAAAGAGTACAGTTAAAAAACAAATGTGTACATTGGCCTGATCTGACAATGAATGTCACACTCTGCATCTGTAGTCCCTCACCTCTCTGGGGAAGAGAAGATAGTATGTTTCACCATCTGTCCTCTGAAATAATGATTATTCACTGCATTGCTCAAAATTGTGATGCCTTTTCATGTTATTTTCCTTTAAATTGTGTAAATTGTTCTCCTGACTCTATTAATTTTTGCTTTGAGACATTTTATATAAGCTTTCCAAGTTTCCCTGAATTCTTCATATTTGTTATTTCTTAGAGCACAACAATGTTCCATTATATTTCTATACCACAGTTTGTTAAGCTATTTCTCACCACTCATTTTATAGAGAAACCATTCCAGGGAATTGGCTTTCCAAGGTCACATAGCTAGTTAGTGTAGAGCTGAAACCAGAACCTTCCTTCCAAACCTGGTTTCGAATGCTCTTTCCACTACTTCACAGAAGGTACTTGCATTTTAATGCAAAGGGACTCCTGAAAAGCCTTCAAGACCCAAAGGAATAAAAAATATAATAATAGAGTGAGAGGCCATGGATTTGTTATTCAGGGCCAGGAGACTTTGTTTACTCAAGGCTTTTTCTCCCCATTCCCAGTAGAGAACAGAGTTCTCTAAACACTATTAGCCTGAAATTCAGAGTTTGCTTCGGGTTATATAATAGTTTGCAATTCTATATCATTATAAGTCAAAATCAATATACATGATCTTTTTTGATCCCCATAACAGTTCTGTGAGGCAGGTAGGGTAGATATTCTATTCAATAAAGTGTAAGCTCATTTTTGCCCTCATGTCTAGACTATCAAGGATAGTACCTCCAATGAAGTAACAATTTAATGCTGACTGATTAATAAATTGTTATTGATCGATTGATTTGTGTTCTCATTTTACAGATGGAGAAACTGAGGTTCTGGAAGATTAAGGGCCTTGGCCAAGGTCGCGTGCCTTGTAAGCAAATGATCCCAGGGCTTCAGGGATGCCTTATCCAGTGTTCTTTCCACTAAATCCAACCATGTTCCTGACTATGGGGAGCACACAAATTGGTTTGGGGTACGTGGTTTGGGAAAGAGATTGGAGGAGATATCAGGGAATGATTAAGAAAAAGAAAAGACAAATTCATTTTGTAACAGAAAATGTTCATTTCATTTTTCTTAATTCAGTTTGTGCTTTCAGTGTTGTAAGTGAAAATATATACCTGCTGAAGTAGTTCATTCTCTTGGGGACTGCTTTGGTATGTACTTTCAAGTATAAGAATCAGGAAGCAAGTTTTGTCTTATTTTTGTTGCTGTTGTCTTACTAAATGTTGGTGGTATGAAATGGAATCAAAATGTGGGCGCACAAACAGAGCAATTCATTTGGAGCTCAGCCCTTAGAATGTATATGACCTTGAGCAAGTCATTTCGGTGCTTCAGTTTCTTCATCTAAAAATTTAAGGCAAAAGGACTGGATGTTTTCTAAGTCCCCCCTACCCCCACCCCAGTTTTAAATGTTATCATCTAAAATTCTATCAGTTTAGTAAAAATTCTGATTTTCAGCATTCAAAATGTACTATGTATTAAAGAAATGCATTTTAATGATGAGCTTCATCTTAGTAGTTTCCATACAGAGCTTAACTTACTCAAAACACAATTGTCATGAAGAATTTTTTTTCATTTCATTCTATTTCTTTTTACATTAGAGCCTACTGATTGTCAGGGACGCTATTTTGCTGATAAGTTTTTTCTCCTCCCTGTTCTTTACTCTGATTATCACTCCATTTCAACTCCTTTATTGGTGCCTCTAAACCAGTAATGTGACTTATAAACAATTTCTTCATTTCACTGGGCAAGAAAAGGATTTTAGACAAGAACCTTTAAAATATTATGATGTACAGGGGCTTGCATTCCCTATCACCTACCACCCTGGGGACTTTTCTGCTGCTTTAGAGAGCAGAGGAAAATTGTGATCTCATCTCCTTAAGGTCAAGAGGTTTCATAGAATAACATAGTTGGGGGGGGGGCAACCCCAGAATCCATTTAGTTTGACCTTTTCCTGAAAAGGCCCCCCCTTACAATATTACCAAAAATGTTCAACCATCTTCTAGAAGAGCTGCAGTGAAGGAGTACCAAATATTTTCTGCAGTAGCTTATTTCACTTTTTAAAGGCTTTAATTTTTAGGAAGCTTTTCCATACATTAAGCCTAAGTCAGCCTCTCTGCAACCTTTGCCCATTAAATATAATTTCTCTTCTATATGACAGTACTCTATACCTTCTCCCAAGATATTTTCATTTTCCTTCTAATGCCAAGCTCAACTCCAGAAGACAACATGGCTACCATAACGTTAGATGGTTAATCATTGGAAAGGGTCCCCAATGCTCTGATCAACACAACAAACAACTTTGACTCCAGAAGACTGGGGAGGAAGCATGAATCCTACCTCTTAGCAGAGAGAGAATGAACTACAGTTGCAGACTGAGAAATACATTTTCAGATCTGGCCAATATGTGAGTGTTTCATTTGGTGACTATATCTCTTTGTTACTGCAGAATGTTTTGTTTTTTTTTGTGAATGGTAATAATTAGAGGAAGTTGGCAGTGATAGTAATGCCCCCTCCCCCCACAAAAAAAAGAAAAGAAAAGAGAATAGTGATACATTTTAAAATCACACAGAAGTGAGCATAAGGAAATTTTAAAAGTGGCATGGACAAGTAGGACAGTTTTAGGACTATTGTGTTAAATTCATTACACTTTTTTAAAAATTGAACATAATACATATTTGTGTTTTTATATGCAATCCTCTTTTTTTGGTTCTTTCTGTATGGAAATGTTTATGTTTTCTGATAATTGTCAAGTTCATGATAATAAAAAAGAACATTAAAAAAAAGAAAATGCTTCCAAAACCCAAAAAACCTATCAGTAGCATTAGGAGAGGAGAAGTAAAATAATAAGGGACTTAAGTTTACTTTCTACCTTATTCTTTGTTATCCCCAATCCCTCTTCTTTTTATGTAATGTATAATGAACTTTTGCTTAGGTTGTTTGTTTTTGGACTAGTCTCATTGTTTCATTGGTCTAGAAAACTCTAGGTGAGGAGCTTTCTCTAACAAAGCAGGGTGAGCACCTTCTCTGCAACTGATAGTTTTAATTAGTTTCTTGGAATACTGAAAAGTTAAGTCATTTGTTCAGGACCATCCAGCCAGTATATGTCAGTGGCAGGTCTTACAGATTCTGAAGCCAGTTCTCTACCCGTTCTCCAGTCTGTCCCTCATATTAAAAGTTTAAATAATACAGTATCAACATCAGAAGGATTGTTCAAGATTACCTAACCCAATTCGCTGGTTATGAATTGATACCATCTATAATATCCCTGAATTTATATTTACATAGCTCTGAATAATCCCTGAATTCATCTTCCTGAGTTCAAATCTGGCCTCAGACACTTATTAGCTGTGTGACCCTGAGCAATTCCTTTAACCCTCAGTTTCTTCATCCGTAAAATGAGCTGGAGAAGGAAATGGCAAACCACGCTAGTATCTTTGCCAAGAAAACCCCAAATGAGGTCATGAAGAATCAGACGCCAGTGAACAAACATGAGTAACAATAATATCTCTGACAACCGGTCATCTGGCTTTAGGTTCTAATTCTGAGGAGCTCCTGAAATGCTAAACCAGTCTGTTCCATTTTTGTACTACTCCAGTGTTTAAGTATTCCTTCACCACACTTCAGCATTTGAGGGTCACTGCTTACGTCGAGATCAGTACTTCTTTCACCATAATATATAATAAACCTTTAACAGCCTACTAGATGGACTAGGAGAGAAATTGTCAATAAAGACTGATCATCAGATAACTAACTAGGTAATAAGCTTCTCCGAAATTTCTGAGTTTGGTCCTAAGAGACCACACCTAAATTTAAGAAATGCCTCTGGCAGGCCTTGTTAAAGTTAGGGCTACCCTGGCAGCACCCCTGGGAATCCACAGTCCGTTCCTGTTGTTGTTGTTGTTGTTCGGTCATTTAAGTCATATCCAACTCTCCATGACCCTATTTGGCAGTAAACTAAAGCGCTCTTCCTGATACTGAGCAAAATCTTTCCTAGAACTTCCATACCCAGTGATTTTATTTACCCCTACTAGAATCAAGCAAATAATTCTGATTCCCCTCATACACAATAACTGCTGGTATTTGAAGGTTATCATGCTCCCCATAAGTTTTCTCTTTCCTAACTAAACATTCACAGTTCCTTCACTATTCCTTCTTTTTATTGTTTCCAAGTCCCCTTGTTTTCACTCACGTGGCAACTGTCCTAGCTCTGCCATGGCTCTACCAACTGATAACTGGATTACTTCAATAGTTTTCCTGCTTTAAGTCCCTCCCCATTCAAGTACACCCTCCCCTCAGCTGCCAAGATGATTTTGCTGAAGCGTAAGTCTGACCGTGTCACTCTCTTGCTTCGTGAGCTGAAGTGGCTCCCCAGTACCTCCAGGATCAAATACAAATGCCTCTGTTTAAGGTCTAAAGCTCTTCATGTGCTGGGTCCTTTCTGCTTTCCGGTCTTCCTACACTCTGCTTTCCTCCATGCCCTCCAGAATGATTCCTTGGCCTAATTACTATTCCTCAAGCACAACACAGCAACTCTGATCTCTGTGTCTTTTCACTGGCTGTCCTCCATGCCTGGAATGTGCCCCCTTCACTTGAAGCTCCGTTGACTTTTTCAAGACTCGGTCCAAATCTTGTCTTCCATCATAGGGCTCTCCCGGTCCTCACATTTATTATTGCTTCTCTCTCTGAAATTACATCCCTTCCAGTCTATACACATCCTGTGTGTACCTGTTCATTTGCCAGTTGTTTCTTCCATTAGAATGGAAGCTCCTTAAAGGCAGGGGCTGTTTTTGTCTTTGCATCCCCAGCTCTTTACCCAATGCTAGTGAGTGCTTAAATAAATGTTTGCTAATTGATTAATTGATAGGCTGATTACGACTACCAAGCTTTGCCATAGAAGAGACAAGAAAAAGGGAAGAATTCACCTCCCTCTTTTCTTTGGAGAAGAGAAGGATGGTAGGTGGAAAATGTTGCATGTGACACAGATAATGTGTCAATTGATTTTACTTAATTTCTTTTGATATCTATGTTACAAGATAAGGCTCTCTAATTAAAGGAGTGGGAAAGGTATTTTCAGAAACATATGTGTTTTAAAAACAATACAACATAAACAAAATAAATAAATAAAATATTCTTTCAAAGTAGAAGGTTCTTGGCACCTAGGAGATCCATAGCAGGTATGGTAGCTCTATATGTATGCATCTACTAGTCCCAATTAGCTCAGTTTTATTTTTTTGTTTGTTTGCTTTGGAGGCAGTTGCGGTTAAGTGACTTGCCCAGGATCATACAACTAGTGTTTGAGGTTCGATTAGAACTCAGGTTCTCCTGACTCTAGGGCCAGTGCTTTATCAAGTACTGTGCCTCCTAGCTGCCCCGAACTCAATTTTTAAAAGGGTTTAATTTCATTGTAAAAATCCAGATTCTTTTCTATTCCATTTTCCACATAGTACAAGACACACTGACAAAGTGTAACGACTCACAGTTTATGATGCAAAAATAGTTGATTTTTTAAAAGATCAATAAGCTAACTATCCTAAGGCATTCCTGCACAGGCCTGGGTCAGATCCATGAGGCAACAGAGGATAGGCTGGGGTTATCTAGAATTTGATGTTTAATTGAAACTCAACATCATGGAGAAGGAAGCAGCAGTGGCAGGTATCACGGATCATCAACCTAGAATAAGGTCTTTCTTTGTAGCAGTCACTTTCCAGAGCCCCAGAATGCTCCTGGAGTACATTCACCAACCATGCAGCACAGTCTACCCAGCGAGTATCAGCCTGTTGAACTGACACTCCCAGATAAGAAGGTTATTGCCTTGTATACCTGAGAGGAACTGACTCCATATAAGGTGACAGACAGAACCTGGAGTCCCTCTCATTTGAGAACAAGCAGCCGTGTTATAATATATCTGATAGTCAAACTATCATTCCAGGAAAAGAAGATGTGTGCAATCCATAACATAGGCATGCGCCTCTGATGACCCTACTACCTGGATCAAATTCATTTTCACTCTTCTGGAGATTATCAAAGATCTGGTCTATATGAACAAACGATGTGGCCATCTTCAGTAAAACAACAATCATGTTGTTGCTCTTGTTGTTAAAGCCCGGTCAGTTTGGTCAAACACTGAATTTCACTGCATTTGTCAAGACAATCAAAGCAATTCAAGCAGGTCTATGCACAAACACAAATATATACAAACAATAGAGTTTGGGGAAATTCGAAGGGAATGAGAAAAAATAAATTTATTCAATCAGTTATTTAGAAAGCAAACAGTTTTGAAACAACCAGACACTCTGTTGGCATTGGTCTCATCTGATCCATCCATTCTAGAGGACAATTTGGAATTAGGAGACAATAGTTAGGAAACCATTCATACCCTTCAACTCAATGATCCCACCATAGGACATGTATCCCAAGGGAGTCAAAGACCCAAAGAAAGAGCCCACATATATAAAAATAATCATGGCAGCACTTTCTGTGCTTAAAAAAAACTGTAAACAGATGTAGCTAAACAAATTGTGGTATAGGAATTTAAAGGAATATTATTGTACATTAATGATGAATGATGAATACGAGGGATTCAAAACAATGTGGGTTAGAATTACATCGATTTTAAGTATCAAAACCAGAAGAAAAATATGCACGATACAGTAATGTAGATGAAAACAACAGTAAAAAGGTATCTGAATTTAGCTTAAATATAATGACCAATAAATATTAAAGAGAACAAATAATGAAACTCTCCACCTTTTTCAGTTGAAAAGAGAGAGGAGGGAATTGAAGCTATGTAGCATATAGGGACAGAAATTTTTGCAGTATCAGTCAATTTTTTTATTTGACTTTATCATGTGTGTCTTCATGGTGGGGAAGAAAGAAGGAGGCTACCTGGGGAATTGTTAGATATATACAGATAGAGATAGATACATTAGATAGCAATGATACTTTGATTTTTAATTGATCAATTAGAATCCCTCCAACATTTAAAATATGTAAATATATGTATACATATGCGCACGCATATATTCCATTTGACCAATTACTTGATTTTATTCAAAGATTTCTGCATATTCCTACTGATTTGTTCCTATAGACATAACCCACAGCCACTAGCTCACCTCCAAGGTGAGTATAAAAGACACTGATATCTCTGCTAGTTAGTTCTGGTCATTAACCAATAATAAATGATCAAATATATTACAAGAAAAAGCAAAGGATACAACTACTGCTCTTTCATCCTCTTGATTGTCGCTGGAAGTTAATTCTTGGGGCCCTGTGGTATAAAGCATCTTTTTAAAGTTGTTTCTTGTTACTCCATATTGTGTTAAAACAGACACTCTCCAAAACCCTGCAGTGGTTCCTCTATAAATTAATCTTAATAATACCCCTTTTCTAAAATGTCTACACTCTACATTTTTAATGGAGGGACAATTTCAATATTTCAAAAATCTACATAAATCAAACATGGTGTCGTAAAACCTGAAGCATTTTGTCTGGAGAAGGAATAGACATGGTTCCCGTCTGACATTTGCATCAGAAACTCAGCCAAGCCTCGGAGTGCATTAGCCCGTAGAAAACAAGAGTCCTCTCATGATAAACAAGCTCTCTGGGAGACAGGGTATTATCACTAAGTGGATTATTTATGCTAGTTCTGGAAACAAGAAAAGGGGGAAAAAGTAATCCTCCTCAGATCTCAAGGCTGTTGATCAAATAAAAATTTCCAAGTAAAATAAAAAATTGGCACCAGGAACTCTAATGGTTCTATTCAGAAAGGAAAGAGGAAGAAAGATCCTGAAAGGGGCAATATTTCGTTTTCCTGAAGTATAATTTCAGCTCCCTCCCCTGCTTTTCAGGTCTCTGTAGGAAAGCACATGTTTGTGCCAATGCACACATGTGCAAATGCATGCATGCATGCATGCATGCAAACATTCAAACTTGCAGACACACAAAGATACAGGGTCACACACATATATGTATAGAATGCAACCTGGTCTTGAGCTCTGAACCAGTCTATGTATTGAATAGTTTCATATAAATCCATGACCCTCAGAAACATAAAGAACCCTAAAGCTAGAAATGGTAAAAATAAACAAGTCAATAATAATTCCTCAAACTGTTCCAGGGAAATGTAACTTGAATCCTTCCCAGGTCAAACCACTTTGCTGGAGATTGGGCAAATTTCTCAAGGAACTCATATGCAGTATACTTTTCATTGAGATGATAAATCTACCACTAAAAAATCAATAACAGCTTAGATGTGTCTTTGACTAATATTACAGGAGTTGACTGGGACATGTGTTAATATCTGACCCAGCTCTCTTGCTTAGTCAGGTCCTAGCCAACATCTTTTGGTGGTATTCCCTTTGCCCCTTTGATGACCAAGTATAAACTAAACCAGGGTGGCATTATGAGTTTGTTATTACTCAGTTCAAGTCAATTTTATTAAGCAACTATTATATACAAAAATGCAAAGAAAGTGTTCTACCCCTCAAGGAATTTGTAATTTGGCAGAGGAAATAGGACATGCATAAATACACACACACACACACAAATTACAAAAGGCAGAATTTGATTTATACCATAAGAAAAGAGCCAAGAGAGATAAGTATAGGAAACATCAGCATGATCTCACAAGAAATCCTGACTTCTGCTTTTCCTGTCTTTGACCTCAGCTGGACTGCTACAGAAGAAATAGGTCTTCTGGAGGCAGCCATGATGAATTGTGGCTTTGGAAAGTGGCAAAATAAGCCAATCAGATATGTATTAAAATCAAGAAGGAATGTGAGAAACATCAAAAGAAAGCAAACTTCTTGAGGGCAGATGTTTTTCATTATGCCTTTGCATTTTCGGTGCTTAGCACAATGCTGGGAATGAAGCGGGAGCTTAATATTGATTGTACTGGGCATGTGAAGCATTTTGCCAACAGTGCTTTGTTTGGAATCTATCTTGGTAAAGCAAGAACAGGAGGAGGGGAAAACTGTGGGCAACGGTGGCCTTCTGTTCCAGTCTACAAATGATCCTCAGCCCTTGACTCCACAACATCCCTTTGACTCACTGCTTTCCCAGGATACAGTGGGATGTGTACCAGCCCAAACAAACTTCACTTAGAATGAGACTTGTAAGACATGAATTTTGCGGAGAATAACTCAGACATTTTTATACACAGAATTCAACAGTATATAGCCAATCGATAACTATACTGTATTGTATTTCCCTCTGCTTTTTACCTTCCAAATCTTCTTTACTTCTGTGAATGCTTTTCCCATTTCCTTCCAATTTACTCTAGAGAGAAAAGACCAGCAACAGAGGCAACAGGATACTGTGGAAAGAATCCTTGATTTGGAACTAAGTTCTAATCCCAGCTATCTCACTACCTGTATGATCTTAAATGTGTCATTTAAGCAGATAACTGATCCAGTGGATAAGGTACTGGACCTGGTGTGAGGAAGACCTTGGTCTAAATTCTACCTTATAAACTCTGGGAAAGTTATTAACTTCTCTTAACCTCAGTTTCCTCATCAGAAAAATGGTGATAATAATAGCACCTTCCTCATAGGCTCTTTTTGAGGATTTAATGAGACAAAATATGCAAGGTGTTTTGGAAACTTCAAAGAATTCTATAAATGCTAGTTATCATTATTATTAGTATTAGTACCGGTATTAGTATTAGTATTATAGCTCCCCAAACCTCACTTTCCTCATCTCTAAAATGACAAGTTTTAGATACTTGACCTTTTAGATCCTTTCTATCTTTAACTCTGTAATCCTTATTCCTGCTTTAGGAGAGGGAGGCATAACTGAGCTGGGCTGTGATGGGAGGGTAAGAGAATTCTAGGCAGAGGCAACATAACAAACAAAGGTAGGGAGGCATTCGTGCAGAAATGCTCAAGCAGACAAGAAAGCTATAAGTTAATATGCAAATAAGTTTTTAGTTTTGAAGTCATAGGAAGCTTTCAATTGGGCCAGTTATGTGAATCATCAAAAGTACTAGAGTTCATGCACACTGAGTTCAATTGAACCAATTGACCAATTTGTGAATGGTACCATACTAGGTGACAGGGAGATGTGATATTCCTTTTTTTTTTTAATTAATTTTTTTATATTTCTTTTTAGGCAATAGGGGTTAAGTGACTTGCCCAGGGTCACACAGCCAGTAAGTGTCAAGTCTTTGGTCTGAGGCTGGATTTGAACTCAGGTCCTCCTGACTTCAGGGCCAGTACTCTATCCACTGTGCCACTTAGCTCCCCCCATGCGATATTTCTGAAACAAACCTCATTCACCATTCTGAAATACAGCAGGACCCAAGCAACACATTGGAAAGCAGAAGATATGGCCAATAAGTTCTCTTCTCTATACAATACCAAATAACTAGCATGAACAATTTCACCCATACTGAATTGGTTGGTTGTGGTGTTAGCTAGATAGAGACTTTGGTAAGGTTTGGGCATGAGTCGCTTTTTTCTTTTGTCAACTTCCTGGCTCACTCCTTCACACACATATACTCCTACTCGATGCTTCATTAAATCCCACTGATTCTAAGACTCCTGATGTGACTGCTCTATCTTATACCCCATTCTTTTCTTCCATCAAAACATGCCTTTTCTATGCTCCCCGCTTTTAGGCCCCATGCTATTTTTTACAAGATCACTAGTTATAATGGTGAACTAACTGTACCAAAGTGGTTATAGGAGAAGTTTAGTACTGGTATTCCCTATTCTCTATGTACCATATCTTTATTTTGGCAAGGCACAGTGAGAAAGTGTTAGAATTGGAGTCAGGATCTTCTTCTACTTCTGGTACTAGTTATGTGACCTTGTACAAGTCACCTAACCCCTTCAAGCCTCAGTTTCTCAATTTGCAAAATGGATATAATAATACTAGTAGTACCTGCACTACAGAGTTGTAATCAGATGTTTGGCAAACTTCAAAGCACTCTACAAAGATCAGTCATTGTTACTGTCATGATGGCTTCCTGTAAATGGTGCCTTAATTCAAAGAAGGGAACCTAATGTTAAGAGCTTCAGGTATCACAGAAAACTATTCAGGTTGAACTTTAGACATAGAGCAAGTAGGTCTTTATGATGGAGCTTAGATAAAACTGTGCAAGTAATCCATTTATACAGAGACTTAATCTTGTTCCTGTACTATCAGATACTTAAGGAACTGCCCCTGGAAGGGAATAAGCATTTATATAGTACTTACTATGTGCCATGCACAGTGTTAGGCACATTACAAGTATTATCTCATTTGATCCTCACAACAACCCAAAAGGTAGGTGCTACTATTGTCCCCATTTTATAGTTGAGGAAACTGAGGCAAACAAAAGCTAAATCACTTGCCCAAAGTCACACAGCTAGTAAGTGTCTAAGGCTAGATTTAAACTCAAGTCTTCCTGACTCCAGGCCTAGCACTCTATTATGCCACCTAGCTGCCTCTAACATTCCCTCATAGATCCCTAGCTGCTCTCTGACGCGTATATTTCTGTTAACTATATGTTGGTCTCAGGGCAGTTAGGTGGCACAGTGGATAAAGCACCGACCCCGAAGTCAGGAGGACTTGAGTTCAAATCTGGCCTCAGACCAAACACTTGACACTTATTAGCTGTGTGACCCTGGGCAAGTCACTTAACCCCAACTGCCTAAAAAAAAATACATGTGTATATATATATATATATATATATATGTTGGTCTGGTATATCTTCCCTATCAGATTATAATCTACTTGAAGACAGAGGAAATTTTTATTTCCTATTAAAAAGGTAAAAAAAAATGTTTCTTGAATTGAATACATCTTAGACAATGAGAAGATTATTATATATCCTGATAGGATGCAACTAAAGTATTTAATCCCATTTAGAGGGAAACACCCTTCTAGTAAAAATACAGTTCAAGTGTAGTCTTCCTCATTCTACCTCCTGGTCCAGATCAGAGGATAAAGATAATGCTAGGGAACAGCCAATGGTATTTTGACACAGCAACCCTCATTTTGATTTCATTTTCAGTCTAAGCACTTCTAACAAAATAATCCAGAAGAATTTTTTAAGAAATGAAATGATTGATTTTAATTTTTTTTCTCAAGATACTGTCATAAAAGAATTCCTTTTTCTTTGAAAATACAAGATTTAGATTTTGAATATGCATTGCCTCTAGCACCCAGGTGATGCTACTGAACAGCCTTGGTCTAAATAGTTATTACTCCTATGCCTTGAATCAGAAATATACCTTCTTTCTTAAAAGAGACATAACAAATATTAAAATCCATAGTGGCCTAACTTAGGCATTCTCCAGGATCAATTCAGAAGTCAATCAATCAGTCAACAAACATTTAAGTCCCAACTATGTGCCAGGCATGCTAAGGCCTGGGGATAAAACAACAAAATTGAAACAGTTACCTTCAAGAAGCTTATAGTCTATCCAGGGAAACAACAAGCAGGCATATAAATATATGCAAAATATGTACAAAATAATTAAATACAAGGAAATTTGGAGGAGGCGCAAGTCTAGAAAAAGCACCTTTTGGAGGAAACCATTATGATAATAATAATGGCTGACCTTTCTAGAGTGCTCTGAAGTTTGCCAAACATATCTACTTTAGTAGGTACTACTAGTATTATTATATCCATTTTACAAATTGAGAATCTGAGGCTTGAAGAGGTTAGGTGTCCAAGGTCACACAACAAAGGTAATGCTCTGAAGAGAAAGTGACCAGAAGATCTGTCTCCTTACAATCTATAGAAAAGGAAGAGTAACCCATACTGCTAAAAGGGTTATTTTCACATGGAGCTATCAAACACTCATACTCTGTCACTAACCCCAGAAAGTTTCTCTGGGATCACACTTTTTTCCATAAAACATTTTCTTAGAGAGCTCAAAAATTATTTTGGTAGAGGTTCCTACAAACACACAACTATCTTGACTCAGAGATGCTTAAATAATTTCATACCTTGTGGAAATCTAACCTCACCCTTTTGACAGGTTTGTAGACATTTCAATTTCTTTTTTTTCCTCCTACATTTTGGATGATCCTGTCACTCCCACATCTTCCAGGCTGAAGCTATTTTGTGTTTAAGTTTTTATTATGTTTATTCCCAGATCCATTTTTATCAAGCTTGGAAATCAATAGAAAATGATAAGTAAGAAATATAGGACAGTCTCAACTACCCAAGGCTTGTTTAGGAGTCTGTGAAGCCTGTGTAATCAAGTAATTGAAAACAAATCATGCTGCTCTCATATAGTGATCACAGACCTAAATCTATCCACTATTTTAGATGATTTCAACTTGCTTCTGTCATGACATTTCCCAAAAGACTGCCTGCAAAGCAAGGTTCATTTCTGCATTTTCTGATGAGTGAAAGGACAACATTAGTTCAATTAGGTGATGTCTTAAAACCTAAATGCCTTCTCTATAGAGAAAGCATCCCAAATTTTCCAGGATGATATTGATTTCAAGTAAATAAAGAGTCAGTTTAAGGAGGTTTTGCAAAAGTATGATCTTTTGTCTTTATTTCTGGTTTAGCAAATGGGGCACCACAGATGAACTTGGCCCCTTCCTGAACCAATACTCTAGTACACACGCCCCTTACCTCATATGTGGATTTCTGTGACACCTGGGTCACCTGCTTTCTATACTAACTTGTTTCAGCCCATCTAGTATATAGCTACCTAAAACTTGAAACTTCCTCAAACAATGATTTCCTTCTCCTATTAAGAAGCTCTAATGGATCCCTATTTCTGCTACGATCACTGCAGCGAAAAATAGATAAATAAATTGGATAGATAAATACATGGATAAATAGATCATTTTTAAAGCTCACAGACTCCAGGTTAAGAACCCCAACCTTAGACATTAAATACATTTTTATCAGATTATTTAGGGCTTTTAGTTTACTGAAATAGAATTAATAAATCATTAAATATTTATTGAGAGCCTTCTATGTGCAAACCACTGGGCTTATGGCTAGAACTACGAAAAGTTGTAAGGCACAGTCCTTACCCTCAGCTAGTATATTCAGATCATTTGTGCTAAAAGTGTTTCAGGGAAGTGGGGTTTACTGTAGCCTGAGCACATCTAAAAAATAATCTGGAAGGCTTTAAATATTCATTGCCTCTAGTTCCCTGGTGTTAGCTACTCTAGGACCTTTGGCCTCTGGGTGATTGCTGCTCCTGTGACAGACTTCAGATTTCCCAGAGGCCAGAACATACTCTCTTTGTTAAAAGGGAAATTACAAGTGACATCTCTAAGGTGTACTCAGAGGAGGCTTCACAGACAAATTATAACTTAAAGTGAGCCTTGAAAGTGGTAGAGAATTTTGGTAAATGGAGAGGAGGAAGCAAGGCATTCAGAGTAGAAGAAATGTCCTATGCAAAGGTACACAGGCAGGAAAGGGGCCCTGGAGAATTAATTCAAGCTTTGTGGTGTACGTGGGACATAATATAGACTTCAATGTCTAGGTAGGGTTTGAATCAGCACAAAGAGGGAAAAGATATTTCTAGTGTTGAAAACAACAAGAGAAAGCTGGAATTGAGAATGAATACCTGCTTTTAATGGGCCAGTAAAAAGACTGGCAAAGCTGATGTGGCAGATTTGTATTGAAAGTAGCAAGGATAACGTAGACAACTGAGATGGGGACAGATTGTAGAAGGCATTGAATATGAGTATTTCATCCTTCAAGCAATAGGGAACCCAAGGCAATAGAAATGCATCTATATCAAGAAAAAAACACTAAAAAATAAATGCTTAAGAAAGTTTAGAAAATATATCATATGGGACACAATTGAATCTTTCTTCAGGAATTGAATAATTTTCAAGGTATCATTCCAAACATCAGTTTTCTTGTCCATGTTGGTAGATTCCCCAGGGACATGAAGTCACTTGAGAATTGGTACCAAACCTAGGGAGGAGAGTGAACTACCAGTAAGAAATAATGTAGTAGAACTGAGGGTAGTAATCATGGCAAAGTGGGCCCCTGATGAATTCTAAGAATGGAAGGTAACAGCAATGGAGCAATAAAGCAAGCTGTAGCAAAAAAAATATCAGCAATGGAACACCTGCTGGGAAGCAATAATGAGAACGGAAGCTGGCAAAAAACTGAGGGGAGATAAAGATTCCCCCTTGTAGGTGCCCCACGTGGGACAATATTATAAGTTATAGATTTCTGAGTGGAGGCAATGACCAAATGGAAGAAAAAATCTCAACCCTCATGCTTCTGGACCTCTGGGGGGTAGGGTATGAGTTTTTTTCTCTTTCCTTTATTGAAAAAATGAAACTCATTCTATGTTTGATGAGTCTGCAAGCCTGAATGGCTAGCTAATGAATGGAGGAAGGAGTCTGGGTCTGAAAAGATCTCTTGCAGACTAGAACAAGAGGTCAAAATAAATAACAAAAAAATTTAATAGGTCAATGGAAGGAACTGGGAACATTGATCTTGAAGAAGAAGAAGAAAAAACAAACTTGCTGGGAAACTGAAAAATGTGATCACTGCCTTTAAGTATTTGAAGAGCTCTCAGGTGTAACAGGGATTAGACATTCTGTTTGGCCTTGGGGGGTAGTACTAATACCAATGGGTAGAAGTTGCAATTGGCTTTGATCAACCTCACACAAGGATACAGGAGAAGTAGTTAGAAAATAATCCCAATGGAAAAAAAAAAAGATATATGGATTTAAGTAGAATGCAAGCTCAGACTAAGTCAGCAGTATGATATGAAATGGCAACCAAAAATGCTGATGCTAAGTAAGACTACATTTAAAAAGTCATGTTATACAGAATAAGGAGGTAATAACCATTCTATGCTCTGCCCTAATTGGCTCATACCTAGTTCACAGAACTAAACTAGATTTAGTTCTAGGTACTAGACACAAGCTGGAATTCATCCAAAAACAGGTTGCTGGAATAGCTAGAGAACATGGCATTTGAAGATCAGTTGAAGAAACTGGGGAAATTTAGCCAGGAGCAAAGCAAACTTATTGGAGAGGAGGGAAAGCCATCTTCAAGTATATCAGGGAGGGGTGTTTGATTTGTTCTGAATGGCACAAAAAAGCAGAGCTAGGAACAATGGTTCGTCTGCAACGGAAGTTGCCTAGAGACAAATTTTGGCTTGATTTAGCTGAGGATGAACCCGGTGACTGGAAAAATGGGGCTGATCTTGACAAAAATAGGGAAGTTAGGTACAGAGGGAAGCCTTTAGGAGAAAAGATCATGAGTCCATTAGGGATCAAATGAAAAAATGTACATAAAATGTAGTTAAAATACTATGGAAATGTGAATCGTTATTACTATTACATTAGAAACTTCCTAACGAATACAGCTATGCAAAGTGTTATAAACATAGTGGCAAGCTACGGCAGCATGAGAAAATCCTAAATGGGGTCACAAAGAATCAGACGTGACCAAAAACAACTGAACAACAACAAATTGGTTCCAAGCAAGTGAAAGCTCACCTATTGGATCCCATTGTCCCCATGGTAGAATCAAAGGTTCCACGCAATGTGGAGATTGCTGAGAACTGTCATGGTAGCCTCATTTGGGCTATGATAAGACAAAAGCTCCTTGGTCAGGGCCTGGCTTCCTAGGGGCAGAGGCTCAAGCACTGGAATAGGAAAGATGGGAGAGATGACAAGATGGCCTTTAATCCTAATATTCTGTGACTCTATGATTCTGTGACACAAGGATTTAATAGAAAACAGTGTAGAGGTGGAAGAGATTAATCAGAGTGTGTGTTGTGCTATTATACAACCAACCATCCATCTTGGGGGAGTTGTTGGTTTTTGTTTAAAAATCCCTGGGACAACATGAATTTCAGCTTGTTGGTTGGAGCTGTATATTTGGGGGGTGTATGTGTGTGTGTATCTATGTGAGTATGTATGTGTTTTGTTGATTTCTCCAAAAAGCTGAATAA
The DNA here is from genome assembly GCF_900497805.2 of Vombatus ursinus. NCBI lineage: Eukaryota > Metazoa > Chordata > Mammalia > Diprotodontia > Vombatidae > Vombatus > Vombatus ursinus. Next base: position 27,571,208 of record NW_020954596.1, on the reverse strand, counting down.
GCACAAATCATTGGAAAGTTCTGCTTAAAGATGCTTCTGCTGATGATGATTATAATCATCATCATTGTTATTTTAGTATAGTTCTGTGTTTTCATTAGCACAGGGAAGGAGCAGTATGGAGACTTCTACTGATTTATGAAGGCAATCATTTATAACCTATAGTCCTAGAAAATGACCTAGGATCTGGAGAGATGGAATGAACTGCCCAAGGTCACACAATCAATCAATCTATCAGTCAACAAATTCTTATTAAGCTCCTATTATATACAAAGCACTGTGCTAGGTACTCAAGATCCAAATACTAAAATGAAAGTCTCTGCCAGACTGCCACATTGCATAAAAAGAGATGATATGGACCCATGTAAGCATATACAAATGAATATAATGGAATTCTACTGGGGAGCCATTGGAACCTAGGGATGAGGAGGGAGGAATCTTGTAGGAAGAGGTCTCTAAGTGAAGCTGTAAAAGAAACTATTATTTTAAGTGGTGCTGGTAAGCCAGGAGTACATCACGGTCAAGGAGGACAGTCCTCACAAAGCCATAGAGACAGGGAGTCCTATCAAGTCAAGTCAACAAATATTGATTATGTGTCTGCTGTATTTCAGGCACTGTGTACAGTACTGGGGATACAAAGATAAGCAAAAACAAACAAACAAACTGGCTTTGCCACCAAAGAGTTCACAGTCTAATGGGGTGAGGGAAAGGGGGATGGCATGCAAACAACTATACAAGCAAGCTATAACCAGAATAAATTGGAGATAGTCTATCTGTAAAGAATAACAAGAAAGTTGTCAGATTGTATCCAAATGTATGTGAAGAGGAATGATGCCTAATAAAGATGGAAAAGATAGATTGGAACCAGGTTGTAAAGGGTTTTAAATGCCAAGCAGAGGAGTTTGTATTTGATACACTGGGATTTATTGGACAGGTGAGTTACACCTGTGCTATAGGTGGTCATACCTGTGCTAGGAAAACCACTTTGGCAGCTCCGTGGTGGGTAAACTGGAGAAGGCAGAGATTAGAGGCAGGGAAAGCAATTATAGGGTTACTACAATAATCCACGTGATAAGAGTGCTAGGCATGTGACTAGAGAGAAGAAAACGTTGTAGAGATGTTCTGGAAATAGAGACAACAGGATCTAACAACTGATTAGATATGTGGGTTGAGGGAGACTGGGGGATTGAGGATGACGAAGGTTGCAAAAATCAGTAGCTAGGAGGATAATGATGCTCTCGATAGAAAAGGGGAGTTCAGAAGAGGAGGGGATTTAAGGGAAAAGAAAACAAGTTCTGTTTTCAACAGGTTGAGTTTAAGACACTGGACATCCAGTCAGAAATGACCAATATACAACTGGTAATATGGGACTGGAGTTCAAGAGACAGATGAAATAATAATAAGAATAATAATCTAGTATTTACGTGGCACCTAGTATGCAGCACCAGTCACTGTGCAAAGTGCTTTACAAGTATTACGGCACTTAATCGGGGTGTCATCTTCACAAAGATGTTAACCGAGCCAATGAGAGTTGATGAGGTCACAAAGTGAGACAGTATGTAGAAGAGAAGGAGTAGGACACAGAGCTACACCAACAATTAGGGATTATGATACGGATAATGATACTACAAAGAAGACTGAGCCAAAAGAAGGAGAGCCGAGGGGACAGTGTCACAAAAGAGAGAGCGTCCAGGAGGAGACAATGCTCAACAATGAAAAACACCACAAAGAGGTTAAGAGGCCTCGTAAGGCCAGAGGAAAGGCTGATGGATTTGGCAATGTAGAAGAAGTAACTTTGGAAAGCGCAGTATCGGTTGGGTGGAGGTGAGCGCATAGATAGTATGCATCCCTTTCACAAACTACTACCCCTTGAAAAAGGAGTAGAGTAAGCTATAATAGACAATACTAAAATTGCACTGAACATAATTTTATTCTTTCTTAGATGCTTCAGAAAGTACTTTGGGATCAAGCCAGGGTGGCCCTGGCTTATATCTTCATTAGGCATTAATTTATTCTTTATAGTACTATTAAAAATAAGGGGTAGCTAGGTGGTGCAGCGAATAGATTGTTGGGCCTGGAGTCAGGAAGATCTGAATTAAAATCCAGCCTCAGATGCTTATTAGCTGTGTGAGGCTGGGCAAGTCATTTAACCCTGTTTGCTTCAGTTTCCTCATCCGTAAAATAAGCTGGAGAAGGAAATGGCAAACCACTCCAGTATCTTTGCTGAGAAAACCCCCAATAGGGTCAAGAAGAATCAAACAGGACTGAAAAGACTCAATAGCAACAACATTAAAAATAAGACCGGTTGATTATGCTTTCTGATTGTTTCAATTCTAAAGAATTAGGAAGTGACCATAGCTTCATTCTCAAGTCATAGTGTGACACAGGTCTTTCTAATTCTCTAGGCCAGTATAGAATCCTTTAGTTTGGTAGCAGTCTAAATAATATTTTATGAACCATTGTCTCTGTACAAGAGACCAAGGTTAGAGTCCGGGAATAGGCCCATAGGCAATAGGACGATTAGGTGAAAAGGAGTTTATCTGCTGTTCCCCTCACTAGCATGGTGAAATACTTATTAATAGGAATAAACAGTAAAGACGGGGAGGGGAGAAAAGCACCAGGCTTACAAGCAAGAATTAGTGTGGATTTGCAAAGAAACAAATCATGTCAGAAAACATGATTGCTTTTTGTCATAACATTTTGAGATGAGTAGATAAAGGCAGCCTTGCAGAAGCATTGGATTATATTTGATTTATTTAGGGGATAGTATCTCAGGAAAGCAAAATTGCTATGGGTGTTGTGTGAGGACTGTCAAAGATACTGGAAACTCTCTGAAGGGCCATAAAACAAAGGAAAGGCATAAATTTGTCAAACATTTAGAAGAACATGCCTTGCGTATGAGAGCCTATTAAAGGGCCATAATCAGAAACTGGGTAGCATGCTATACAAATTTCAAATCAGATTCTGCCACAGAGCTCCCGACCACAATTATCTTCAGTATGGCAAGTTAAAAATGACATTATAAAAAGGTTGATATAGAAGTTAAAAATCACATGAGCAAATTTTTCTCCAATTTGTGCTTCATTTTGATTTATATGATTTTGCCTGCATAGTGAGTTTGAGATGGCTTCAACTCATTATGAACTTGTAAATATGAAACAGAAATAGTATAAAGAAAATCATTAAAGAAATGTCTAGTCAGAAAGAAAAATTGACTGATCCTGTGGAGGGATAAGTGAACCCCCATATTGCATTGATAACCTTGCAATGTGAAGAAAAAATAAAGCTCCCAGAACATTGGGTAGAGCCTTGTGATTTATTTATGGAAGGTTATAGAGGAGAATTGCATAGGATAGACCTAAATAAGATATATTGTAGTCTGCATTGTTGTAGGAAGCACTCACATCAGTGAAATCCATTTGATTACTGGAGTGTCCAATTGTTAGTTAAAAGTATTCCAGTGGCAAAATTTTTATGTTGTTTAGGAACTAAATATTTAAGAAGTCCACATTAAAAAATAAATCCATCCATTTGTCCATTATTTCTAAGCTATACATTCTGCCATCTTGTAAGGAAGAGGCCACTGGTTCCTGATTTTCTACCTTTTATTCTGTCCAGTATATCTGGAGTCAAATTAAAGGGTTTCTTCAGTGATTTTGAATAATATAAATTCTAAAACAATACTGGAAAAGGTGAGGTACTACCTAATATCAGGTAGATATATATGATGGGTCACAAACATGACTTTGAATATCTCTTTTGACATCCTCTGCTTTAAAATAAGAAATAAAGATGTTTTAGAAATTATCAAAATGAAATGACCATGTATTGAGCTGATGGTTCCTTATAGGAAATTAGTTCTGAAATGATACCTACTCTCATACTCAAAAGTTTATTCTAACTATACTCTGTTTTCCTCTTTCTAGGACTTTAAAGATCACATTTTACCTCTGGAAGCAGAGAACAGCATTTTCTGGAATCCAGCAGCACCTCTGCACCACATTGGAATGTCAAAGAAGGATCTTATCGTCATCATTATCATCAGAGATTTAGAATTGAAAGGAACTTTGGAGGTTATTTATTCCAATTCCCTTCTAATAAAGGATTGGGGGAAGAGAGAGAGGTATTGAGGCCTGGATAAGTAATTAATTTTTAAAGCCATAGAGGAAGTAAGTACCAGAGCCAGAATCTGATGCAAGATCTTCTGACTTCAAACCCAACACTCTTTCTACTAAACCACAATGCTTTGTGGGAGTCAAACAAATTGAAGACAATTGAATCTTTCTGTGATGATTGAGGAATTTCCATATCACTGTTCTGAAAATCAATTCTCTCTGCATGAGACTAGAGACAAAGATGTAGTACAGGGCATGCTAACCTTTGTTTGTGTCCGGGATCACTTTGGCAGTCTGGTAAAGACTATGGGGCCCCCCTCAGAAAAATTTTTAATTCTTATTTATTTATTTATTTATTATATATTACCTATCATATTATATATAGCAACTTCTACTTATAATGTATATAATAATATATACTAAATATAAAATTATAATAAAATATAATAATTATTTATAAAATTATTTAAAATAATTTTAATTAATAAAATACATAGGATTACAAAGGAAAGTAATTATATATTTTCAGGAGCTATTTAATTTAATTTCCTCTACTTAAAACTATTTTTTTTTTAGGCAATTGGGGTTAAGTGACTGCTTAAGGTCACACAGCTAGCAAGTGTCAAGTGTTTGGTCTGAGGCCAGATTTGAACTCAGGTCTTCCTGACTTCAGGGCTGGGGCTCTATCCACTGCACCATCTAGCTGCCCCTAAATTAAATTTTTAAAAAATTAACAGGGCTTCATTTTCTTTTCCTCCCACTCTCATGATCTCACACTTGGAAGAAAAAAATAAAAGGGAGAACAAAACCCTTGTAACATTGGTCATGCCCCAAATTTACATCTCATTCTGAATCTTGATTCATCACCTCTCTGTCAGGAGGTAGTTAACATGGATATTCATCAATCCTCAGAAGTCAGAATTGGTCACTGCATTCATCAGAGTCCTTAACGTTTTAAAAAGTTATTTGCCTTTACAATTCTATTATTTGGGTTTAATACAGATTTCATTTCCTCCCACCCCAATTACATGTTAAAACAATTTTTAACTTTTTTTGTTTTAAGTTCCAAATTCTACCCCTCCCTCCTTTCCCTCCTCCTTCTTTGAGATGGTAAGCAATTAGATATAGGTTATATATGTGCAATTATGTAAACATTTCCATATTAGTAATTTTCTACAAGAAGACTTGAATAAAAGAAAAAGAATGAAAGAAAGTGAAATATAGTATGCTTTAGTATGTATTCAAACAATATCAGTTCTTTCTCTGGAGGCAGATAGTATTATTTAATCTTTTGGGATTGTCTTGGATCATTGTATTGCTGAGAATAGCTAAATCATTCACAATCCTTCATCAAACAGTGTTGCTATTAACTGTGTACAACATTTTGCTGGTTCTGTTCATTTCACTATGCATTAGTTCATGTCAGTCTTTCCAGTTTTTTTCTGAAATCATCTTGCTTGTCATTTCTTATAGCACAATAATATTCCATTACAATCATATACCAGAGCTTGTTTAGCCATCCCCCAATTGATGGGAATGATTGATTTCCAAATCTTAGCCGCCACAAAAAAGCTGCTATAACTATTTTTGTATAAATAGGTCCTTTCCTCTTTTTCCGGATGTCTTTGGGATATAGACCTAGTAGTGGTATTTCTGGATCAAATGATAAGCACAGTTTTATAGCCCTTTGGGCATAGTTCCAAATTGCCCTTCAGAATGGCTGAATCAGTTCATAACTGTACCAACAGTGCATTAGTATCCCAGTTTTCCCACATCCCCTCCAACATCCAACATTTTCCTTTTTTGTCATATTAGCCAATCTGATAGGTATGAGGTGGTACCTCAGAGTTGTCTTAATTTGCATTTGTCCAATCAATAGTGATTTAGAACATTTTTTATATGACCATAGATGGCTTTGATTTCTTTGTCTAAAAACTATCTGTTCATATCCTTTGACCATTTATCAATTGGGGAATGACTTGTATTTTTATAAATTTGACTCAGTTCCCTGCATATTTGAGAAATAAAGCTTTTATCATAGATACTTGTCACAAGATTTTTTTCCCAGTTTTCTGGGAAAGTAATTATATTGAAATACATTTGTCACAATACTAAAAAAAAATTCACAGATAGCAAGTTGAGTCCCTGATGCAGACAGAGATAGAGGAGATTAGATTGAATGGGTGTTGAACTTCCCACCCCTCTGCCCTCTTGCTCCTTCTGCTCTTTGCAAGTTGTTGTTTTAAATAAATGCCTCACATAAAGCTGATTTCACTGGGGTGATATGTGGGGATGTATTGTGGTATGACCCTATTTTGTGTGTGATTTTACTTTTCTTTATAAAAGTTGGGTAAGTAACACTCTGCCACTGAATATCCCCAGAAGAATTGTTCTTTCAACCCTTGTCCAGCTGTTTATAGCCTGTTTCAGGGTTCTGATTAAGTCTTTGCCCTTGAAGTCTTTCAACAACTTTTAAACAAAAGAAATGAAATTCTTACCTGATGTGGATACCCAGGTCCTTTTAAAAATGTATTTATCTCAAAAGGCACATACTCAGGGTTTTAGAGTCTTTTGAAATTCTTCACTTGGCCTGATTCCATTGGGGTGGTCTGCTGTGGAAACAGGAATGGGGGATTTGGTATTCCTGAATTCATAAAGAAGGGATTAGAACTTTGGATGTGTGTTTTTGAAAGTTCTAAACATTTTGCCATAAGCATGAAAGAAAGAACTTAGGAAAGGAGAGGAAAAAATAGAAGTGCTCCATTATAAGTCAAAAAGAAGAGAACCCAGAAGAAAAAGAAAATGTTTTTCTCCTGTCAGGCAGGTAGTACTGGATCACACATGGAGTCTGTGGGAGTGTTGGAAGGATATTAGAGTGTTAATTTGACTTTGAGGTTCTATGAGGATGCAGGTTCTGAATTTTATCTACCAGGCAGCTGGTTGTGGAGTAGATACACTCTGGGCCTGGAATCAGGAAGACTTGAGCTCACAGATGGCATCAGATGTTTACTAGGTTGGAGACCCTGGGCAAGTCACTTAGCTTCTGTCTGTCTCAGTTATCTCATCCGTAAAAAGACAATGATAGCACCTACCCCATTAGGGCTGTTCTGAGGATCAAATGAGATAATAATTGTAGAGATTTGCACAGAGTCAGTAGCTGACACACAGTTGGTACCTAATAGATGCTTGTTTCCTTCTTTCCTACCAGTTTGGCATGAGCATATTATATAAGACAAAATCTATAACTTGTAGGAAAGTGGAAAGGCAGAAGAACATGATAGAAAGGGAGCTGGACTTGTAATCAGATGGGATCTGGGTTTGAATTCTACTTCTATTGTTTACAAATTAGTTGTGTAGTCAGAAACAAGTCGCATAGCTTCTCTGAGACACTACTTCCTCATACGTAAACTGGGAATAATACTTGAGATATCTGAGAGGCAGAAAGGTGGCCTAGCAGATAGGGTGCTCAATTCCACATCAGGAAGAATTTGAGTTAAAATCTTGCCTCAGATACTTGTATGACCCTCAGAAAGTCATTTAGCTATTCTCAACCTCAGTAATCTCTACATATAAAATAGAGATGATAGCACCAACCTTATGGGGTTTGGGGGAACATCAAATGAGATAATATATGTGAAGTGCTTTCTAAGACCTTAAAGCAGTATATATATTATTATTCCTGAGCTCATAGAAATTGTATGTGTGACCTTGCAAACCTTAAAGCACTGTGTCAGTGTAGGATCATAATAAAGTTGGAAGGATAACAATCATTTATTTGACTCTCTTAGAATAGAAGCATCATTTCTCCCTATGTTTCACACAGAATCTATGGTTTTTGTTGTTCATTCATTTCAGTTATATCCAACTCTTTGTGCCCCCATTTGGGATTTTCTTGGCAAAGATACTGAAATGGTTTGCTGTTTCCTTCTCCAGCTCTGCCCATGATGTTGCTACTCATCAAGAAGACATTCATTTTGCACCAGCTGTGTAACTTTGAATTACATCCTGCTCTTATCTCCAGAAGGGAATAGCATCATTACTCATAACATCTAAGTACAAGCATAAGGGAGATGTCATTTGCCTGGACTACAATCTGTGAAGGATGGTTGAGTTGCTGCAGTTGGATAGTGAGTGAGTCAGTAAAGGAGTTGGCGAGGGAGAAGTTGACTCTGCCAAATGATTATACATAGATAGATAGATAGATAGATAGATAGATAGGTAGATAGATAGATAGATAGATGGATGGATGGATGGATGGATGGATGGATGGATGGATGGATGGATAGATGGATGGATGGATAGATAGATGGATGGATGGATAGATAGATATAGATGGTTGTATTATGTTATGGGATGACTATATATATGTATATATACTCAACTCACACATATACACATAGTGTGTGTGTGTGTGTGTGTGTAAGTATACAATCATCCCATAATCTCTTCTCCCCCAACTACCAGAAGCTCCACTGCCAACAAGGCAAGGAAAATAAGATTGCCCCCTTGCCTTGTCACATAGCTGTGTCAAACTATGTTATTCTTTTTTCATATGTTTCCTCCTCAAGGGTGCCCTTGACATCCATTGTAACCAGATTTTACTAGAATACAAAGTATGAGGGTGGGGTAATTTGTCCTTGGCTCTTACACCCCGAATAGTTGTATATATTCTCATAGGGGCAGATCTGATAGCAGGCAGAATCAACACTCCTCTGTGACCTTTAGTCCTAACATTCAGATTGAAAGATCGCAGAATCTGGAAGGTGAAAAAGGACTCAAACTTCATCTAAACAATATAAGCTTGATCAGGAATTCCCTCTACCATATCCTCAACAAAAAGACTTCCTTCAAATCATCCAAATCCATTCATCTTGTCTCCAAATCTATCCAAATGTGCTGTAATTCAGCCTATATCTTCCCCCAATTTGTTACATGATGACCGTTGACGTTATATTTTTGCTCTGTATTCAGGTTTAAGACCAGCATGAAAGGAATTTGAGTTGTTATTTTTTATTCTCTTTTAAAGCTGCATAACATAGCTAAAAGACTTATAGGCAAAAGTCCTGGGTCAAATTCTAAATTTAGTTACTTACTATTTGTTTTGAAGGGCAGCTAGATGACACAGTACGTAGAGTGCTAGGCCTGTAGTCAGGAAGACTTATCTGAGTTCAAATCCAGCCTCAGACACTTACTAGACATGTGACCTGGATAATTCACTTAACTCTGTTGCCTCAGTTGCCTCATCTGTAAAAATGAGCCAGAGAAGAAAAAGACAAACAGCCCAGTATCTTTGCCAAGAAAACCCCAAATGGACTCACAAAGAGTCAGACATGACTAAACATTTATTTTTCCCTGGACTCTCTTTATATAATAGATAATATTATCTATATATAATAGATAATATTATATAATATATAATTATATGTAATATATTACATATAATTATATAATAGATAATATATAATAATACAGACACTACCTACTTCACAGAGTTGTGCGGAAAACACTTTCTAAACCTTAAAGCTCTATAGAAATGTAAGTTAGCATTATCTACAAGTCTCTGTAGAATGTTAATGTCCTCTTAGCTGCATTTAATCAACAAATAAGCATTTCTTGAGCACCTACTATGTGCCCACTCATATTGAAAGAGGGTTACAGAAACATGGTGTGCTCCTCCTGCCCTCACTCTTTTGGGAATTAAACATTAAACAGCATTACACCATTAAATCATTGCCATTAAACAGTAAGAAGTGATTAAAAACTCCATGAAACTGTAGATACTTCTACATGTGTGTGGTCCAAAGAGAATTAGCCTAATGCTTCTTTCATATGTTCACTGTGTCCTCCATAAGCTCTTCTCTTCTCTAGGATAAACATGCCCAGTTATTTCAAACAATCTTCATGTGGCCAGATTTGAAATATCTCATTACCCTAATCATGTTCCCTTGAATACGTTCTAGTATGACAATGCTCTGACACTATTATTAATCCATGATGTCATGGGGCAGGGGGAACTCTTTCCAAGGTTTCAGTGGCAACCCATTCACATCTCATTCTATGCAATTCTCATTCCGATTTCTTTATGACTTTTTGTGGAATATCTGTGCGATATATTGGAAGTCTTCCTCTACTTCTTTTGCTGTTTAGTGATAACTCTCTAGCATTCAGGCAGTGAATCTATGAATTCTTGTTTTCATTCCCTGTGTGACTGACCCAACCACCATTAGTGTCTTCTATGCCATTTCTCCTGAATGAATGATTGATTTGTTTCCCCCTCAAATGTAGTGGTACCCAGACCTCGACAGGTATGGTCTGACCAGGGCAGAGTACAATCAGACCATCAACCTTCTCCCCCTTCTGTTCAGTCATTGTTCAGTTGTGTCCAACTCTTCATGACCCCATTTGGGATTTTATTGGCAAAGATATTGGAGTGGTTTTCCATTTCCTTCTCCAGCTCATTTTGCGGATGAGAAAGCTGAGGCAAATAGAGTTAAGTGACTTGCCCAGGCTCACACAGCTAGTAAGTGTCTGAGGCCAGATTTAAACTCAGGAAGATGAGTATTCCTGGTTTCAAGCCCAGAGCTCTATCCACTGTACCACCTAGCTGCCATACTTTTATTCACATAGCCTAAAATCACATTATAATTTTTTGCTTGCCAAAACGCATTGTTGACTAAATTTATAGCCTTCTAGAACCCTCAGATCTTTTTTACATGAACATTTTCCCCATATGTACTTGTATCACTGATTCTTAGTATACTAATTCAGGATTTTACATTTACTACTATTAAATCTCAGTTTGTTAGCATCATGTAACAATGCCATACCACTAAAATCTTTTCGGATTCTAATTCTGCGATCCAACACATTAGTTAGTTATCCTTCACATCTTCCTTTCTTCTCAACACAGCCCTGGCATGAATACGCAGGAGGTGCAAAAGGCTCCAATATGATAATGGGTGTAAAGTACTTTTCAAACCTTAAAAGGACAATATAAATGCCAGTTATCATTATTGTTATAATCATCATCAATCATCATCATCATAATCATCATTAGACCTCCAAGCTGTTGATGACTTCATTCCTTGATCCTTTTACTGGACTCTGACTGAGCTCAAGCGATATTTGTACAGCAATACAGGGGTGTGCTTGTAAGTGTTTAACAACCAGGCTCTTGGAGGGGGGGGAGTATGTAAGACACACTTTTAAGTTTAATCTATACTATTAACAATTTCTTAAGCCTAGACAATGAACAAAGCAATAAAGCAAGCCTTCATTTGGAGCTTGCTGATTTCTGAGGTGTAGATACTCACACTGAACACACTTTCATAACCACTCTTTCAGTAACTGGGAGACAGGAGAGACACTAGCACAGAACTGCATATCATGGTGTGCCCATATCTAAGAAGACTCTATGCTCTATGAGCAGAGCAGAATTGCAGTGGCACAAAAGAAGCATGAGATGTGCAAATTTAGAGCCATCTCCACTCCAAATGTTCATGAGGACCACTTGGGCCCCACCTGTGGCAGAGCATTCCAAGCTCATATTGGCCTGATCCAGCCACATTCGGACACACTGTGTCTTGACCCCAAAACGGTGATATCGTTTTGGTCCTCTTTGAGAATGAAGGACAACAATCAACCAATTCTGGCATGCTCCTAGAGATGGGCGACTGATTCTTAGTGGAACAATCTCTTTTAAACAATGATTTTTCCTGTATTTGGGTGGAGAGAAGAGGAAAAAGTATAGGATATAGGTAAGCCTACATAGTAAATGATACTTTCTCCCTATGCAACCAAATAGAAAGATATCAACAATATATTTAATAGACTTCCAACATCAAGCTTTTCCCCACCACATATCAGGAAGAAAAGCAACTTGAAAATGTTTTCTATGAGCAAAGTGATTTTTAAAACATTGGAAAATGTCTTCAGATTCACTTGTTTCCAGAAATTGGCATTTTTGGTTTGGGTATAAAAGTTGGGTTCTCTTCCAAACTTTTACTTTTCTGATTAAATGGCTATTCCACTCTGGATTCCAGATAGTCCAGCAGGAAAAGTATTGGATTAGAAATCAGAGGAAGTGGCCCAGAATCCTAGTTTTGCCTCTTACTTCTTATGTGACCCTGGGGTAAGTCACTTAGCCCCTCCAGGACTCTTCTTTTCGTGAGATGAGAGTATTGGACCAGATGACCTCTAAAATCCTTTTTAGTTCTAAGTCTATGATGTTAAAGTCTTCTGTAATCTCTAGCTATAGTATATTGCCCCCCTTGTACTCCTTCTCTCCCCAAATTGCTAGAATCACAATGTTAAGAGAGGTGCTACTAAGGAATTTTAGCTTATCCAGTCAGATTTCACTGAGAGTGGAACACCTCTGTTCAGATTTTCTTGCATTTACACAACTATGCCCAATCAGTCATTTATTTATTAGGCAAGTGCTAGGGATACAAGGACAAAAATCAGTTCTTGCCCTCAAGAGCTTATATTTTAAAAGTGTGGCATAGGGACACTACATAATTAAATACAATATTAACACGAGGTAATGTTTGGGGACCACTGGCAGCTACAGAAAAGGGGTCGTGTAGGCTGTGATGCTTAAACTGAGCTTAAAAAAAAAAAATAAGGATCCCAGAGTTGGGAGGTGGGGAGGGAGAGAATTCCAGGAATGATGGACAACCTATGCAAAGGTACAAAGGTGCAAAGGTTCGAAGGTGAGAGATGACATGCTATGCATAAGGAACAGCAAAGAGGTCTAGTGTATCTGCTCTCAAGCATCTGTGAAGGATGTACAACTTACCATCAAATGAGAAATCTTGGATCTTTTCCACTTGTTTTGGCTGGACCCCACTGAAAATAAAGGATCTGTGCCATATCTCCTAAGAGCCAAGAACTTTAATATCTTGATCTTGCTAGAATCAGCATCACAAAGGCCACACTCAGCCAATGGGGAGGTTTTTTTTTTATTCTCACTTTTGAATATTTCCCCCACAAGTCAACCAGGAATATTTTGGACACAATTTGCATAGCTATGTGTTCTTATGAAAATGCATGCACATCCCTCAGTTATACATTTAATTTGGAAGGTTGCCTTTATTTTAATTGAAATTCCAGGCACTGAGATGCTGGGTGTCATCAAATCTTCTCATATAAATAAGGGAAGAGAAATGCAAAATCCTATCATCTGTGACAAATGCATTCCTAATATTATTCTCAGTGCTTTCAAAGCTCTCTGTAAAGAGGAATAAAAATATCTCTATTTGCTTGATTCCTTTTTCTCCACGAAGGCAGTGAGACTCAGAAGATTTCAGTTTTACTTGAACTAGTCCTTTTGATATGTTGGGACATCTGTATTTCCCCTGTTAAATTTGATTTAATCAATAATTACCAAGCACCTACTATGTTCTGGGTAGTAGTTTAGATGGGGATACAAAGATAAAGTATAGAAGTTTTTTATATAAAATAGTTTATATCCTACTAGGCTTCTATTAGAATGTAAATTCTTTGAGTAATGGGGCTATTTTTCCCCTCTTTTGTATCCCCAGACTTAGCAGAGATCCTAGCAGGAAATAAGTGCTGAATAAATCCCTATAGACTGCACAAAAACACACAGCTAAGGAAATAGACAAAAGGAGACAGTAAGGGAGGCCAGGAAGGCCAGAACAGTTGTAACTAGGTATAACAGCCTAGGAGAACTTTGAGGGATGAGGTGACTGTAAGGCAGGATGATGATTTAGAATGGATTGAGGAGTAGTGAAATACAGGAAAAAATCAAAAGGGAGGGAGTTGTGCTCAGAGAAAGGAGTTTCAGAAGTCAGGATCATGGAAATGGAACAGGTATGATGATGATTCCTTAGAGGCAGCTGGGTGCCATGGTGGATAGAGCACTGGGCCTAGTGTCAGGAAGACCTGAGTTCAAATGCAGTCTCAGATACTTACTAGCTGTGTGACCCTGGACAAGTCACTTAAATTCTGTTCACCTCAGTTTACTCAACTGGAAAATGGGTGCCCCACAGGCTTATTGTGAGGATCAAATGAGATGATATGTGTAAAAGCACTTAGCAGAGTGCCTATCATAGGGTGAGTGAATAAGAAATGCTTTCTTTGTTCCTAACGAATGAGGCCAAGAGTATGACCATCCCTCTGAGTGGGCTTAGGTAGAATGAAGGGGTAGGTCATGGAAGCTGAAGAACTATGAAGCCAGAGTTTTTAAGTGGAAATCAATCCATATAATCAAGTCCCCAAGTATAATTTCAGGAAGAGAGTAGAGAAGAAGTCTGAGATGGGTATTAAAATCACCAGAAAAGAGGGAGAAGGGAGAACCATTGTGGGGCAGGGTGGGGTGAGGGAGGGACTCTGATAGAGGACCACCTCCTGAATCTGAATAGGATCATATATCTCAATAGGGTTGACCCTAAAAGGAATGGGCAGAAAAAGAAGATCTGGAAATGGGGATGAGGAATAGGAAAAATACCTCCTCCTCCACCTCCTGGCCCAGGTTTGGTAATGAGAGATCAATGCAATGCCTTTTTTAGGTGTCCAAGTCCCTACAATTGCAAAAAAAAGTGGAAAGAGCAATAAGAGTTGGAGGTCTAATATAAAGGACAGTTGTTAACAATAGAATAGTTGAAGGAGAAGGCAGACTGAGCTGAGGTGGAAAGGGTAGAGAGAATAAAGTTTTTGTTGTTGTTTGTCCTTCATTCTTGAAGAGGACCATGACATCAGGAAGGTGATGCCATGACTTGTAAGTGAATTGGATTTAAGTGAGGGAGGGTTGCGCAAGATCACCAGCTTCACTTTCTGCTCCGGACCCATCTGGGTCCAGTGGCAAGATATAGGCCAAGACGACTGGAGATAGCCCCAGAGAGAATAAAGTGATTAGCAAGAGAAGGGTCTTTTTGCCTAAAAAGTGTTTGACTATAATTCACATAAAGCTCCTAGTAAAGGAGAACTTCTGCTAGCCACAGAAAAGAAATTTCCACACCCTTTCAAGCAACATTGATAGCTTTACTCCAGGATCCAGCGCAGATGCTGATTTGGTTATCACCCTCCTGGGCAGGGGGTCATGGCTTTGATCCTAGAGAGGTGGTCTTGTGGATCAGGTTTAAACATGAAGGGCACTCTTGAAGAAGAAAAGGGAAAAAAAGGCACACTTAGGCAGCTTGAAGAATGGCATCATTTTTGCTTTGATAAAGGTA
This sequence comes from Vombatus ursinus, assembly GCF_900497805.2. Classification (NCBI taxonomy): domain Eukaryota; kingdom Metazoa; phylum Chordata; class Mammalia; order Diprotodontia; family Vombatidae; genus Vombatus; species Vombatus ursinus. The sequence continues at coordinate 27,555,901 of NW_020954596.1, read as the reverse complement.
GAGAAATTTAGAATCATGAGACCAGAGAATTTTGAAGGAAGAGTAGTCTTAGAGATTGTTTAGTTTTCTGAACCTCTCATCCTATAGATGAAGAAACTAAGGTATAGGGAGGTAGGGAAGAAGGAAGGAAAAGAAGGAGGAAAAGAGAGAGGGGGAAAGTGAGGGAGGGAGAAACAGTGAGATAGAGAGACAATGAGACAGGGCTGCAGGAGGGAGAGAAAGAGAGACTTAGGACAATTTTAAATTATATTCAGATTGTAAAGAAATAGACAATGTTAGAAAATTGTCAAGCAGGAGATTTTTTTAAAAATTGGATATTAGATCTTATTATTCAGAATCATAGAATCTCAGAGCTAGAAGGGATATCATGGGTAATTAAGTCCAAACCCCACATAAGGCATGGATTCCCTCTACAACATCCCTGAGAAGTGATGATCCAGCTTCCATGTGAAGGCTTCCAGTGATGGGGAACTCATTACCTGATGAGGAAAACCCATTCCATTTTTTTTGGAGAAACACGTTACAAAGATTTCCCTGTTATACTTCCCTCTTAACTTCCACCCATGGGCCATAATTCATTCTCTCTCTCTGTCTCTCTCTCTCTCTGTCTCTGTCTCTCTCTCTGTCTCTCTCTCTCTTTCTCTCTCTATCTCTGTCAAGCAGAGCAAGACTAATTCCTCTTCTTCATGAAGACCCTTCAAACATTTGCTATAGTAATCATCCCCTCACACACACACACACACACACACACACACACACACACACAATATTCTTTTCTTCAGGCTAAAGATCTTCAATTCCTTTAACTGTGTCCTCTTTTACCATGGTTTTAAGTCTTCTCACTATCCTGATTGGCTCCTTATATATTTCTTTGGCATCTATCACATTTACTAAAATATCACATTATGGAAAAAGTACACAGTCAATAAAACTTAATTGATGGAAAATAATCCTTTTTCCATGTTTCTCAATGAAATTAACTTTTAAGAAAAAAAATCAACCCATCACTTTGATTTGTATGACTTTGTAAGTAAAAATCCTTAGGCCTTTGAAAATAGATACTAGTCAACTTGAGGGCAGAGACAACTTCTGATATAAGGACCACACACATTACGATGCAAAGAGCACTGAGGATTTTGAGCAGAAAACCTGGGTTTAAATCTTAACTCGGACATTTTTGAGCTATTGTATCTGTGGACAGGTTTGTACTTAAATTCTCTGAGTCTCAATTTCTTTATCTGTAAAATAAAGAAAATAATACATACCTTGAAGGATTATTAGGCATTTTTTTTTGCAAAGAAATGCTTGGTAAATTGAATTATAAATCAGATAATATCATATTAATGTGAATTATTGCTATTTTGTATTTAAATAACATAGTAAATACTTGCTGAATTGAATTGATTCAACTCTGACTCTAAATTTGACTTTATATATAAGTAGTAACACCTAAGAACATAGGCAATTGTAAATTTCTTCGACGTATATTGGCATGCATCCTACATTTAAAAATGGAATGACTATTGGAAGTCAAAATAACTAAGTTTATATATGAGATGTACCTATGGTTCTAAAGGGTTTTGGAACTTCTCCCTTTTGGGAATGATGTCAGAGCCAGATCACAAGTCATGTAATATAATTCAGATCATTACAATTTATCCCACCTTTGTCCTGACCCAAAACAGTCTTTCCCAGTTTTTATATCTACCATGTCGGTTTTTATTAACTTTTGGCTATTTCTAAAAATAAAATCTAATGTTGAAGGAAGATTTGTCACAATTGAAGCTATTCCAAAGAATATTTTCTAGGCCCTGAAGAAAATCCCTAAAAAGACATTACAAATATGTTAGAATCAAAGACAGTAGATGGAGTTAGCATGTAGCTTCTGAAGGGGACAATACTCACTAAGATGAATAAGTTCTGATATGTTTTCACAAAAAACAGTTTTGGGGTAATGAGGTCAAAGCCAGGATAGCAGAGTAGAGCAAGCACTCAGCCAAGTTCTCCAAACAACTTTAAAACAACACTTACATCAAATTCTGGAGTGGCATAGCTAAAAAAAAAGTTTGGGATGAGACATTCTTCCAGCCCAAGACAACTTAGGAAGTCCAAAGGAGAGACCTGTGACACAGGCGTGGAGGATGGCCCAGAGACCATGTGGATGTATCACCAGTGATGGGAGTAGGTAGTGATGACAGAAGCAGCAGCAACTTTGGGAGCTCTCAAACCAGAGATGAAAGGTAGGGGAACCTGTAAACTAGTCAGAAAAAGATTGCAAGGGATCCCTGTGCTAGCACTATATGCAAGACTGAAAGCTGTTTGGCAGCTTTAACACCTCTATGCACTTCTGAGTCAAAGTTCAAGGGTAGAGAAGAACACTTTCAGTCAAGAGGGAGCAGGGGCCCTGAGGAGCAGCATCAATTGCAATCCCAAGAGATCAGAAGCCCTTCCTGGGTGAGGACCAGAGCACAGACCAGAAGAGCAGTAATGACTCCTCTACCCAGATCATACTACCTTGGAAGCACTGAAAACTTCCACACCCTCAAAACTAGCTCTAAAAACAGTAATGCAGCTTGGGACAGTGCCTTTCCCTCCACTCCAACATGGGGAACAGAGTCCAACTTTAACATAAATTCAAAGTCAAAAATTAGTCTGACAAAATGAGCAAACAAAAGAAAAAGAACCTGGTCATCAAAAACTACTATGATGACAAGGAAGATCAAGACACAAACTCAGAAGAGAATGAAGTCAAAATAACTACAAGTAAAGGCCAAAAAGGAAAAACAATGTGAATTGGACACAAACCCAACAAAATTTCCTGGAAGAGCTAAAAAATTATTTTCAAAATCAAATAAGAGAAGTAAGGAAAAACTGGGAAAAGAAATGAGGTCAAGGGAAGAAAATTATAAATAGACAATTAACAGCTTGATTAAAGAAGCACAAAAATACTGAAGACAATAATACTTTAAAAAACAAAATTGGTCAAATGGGAAAAAATGTTACAAAACTTGTGTGATGAAAACAATACCTTAAGAAGCAGATTAGCCAAAAGGAAAAAGAAGTACAAAAGCTCACTGAAGAAATTAACACACTATTTTTTTAACACAAGAAATTGACAAGAGTTACCATGTTAAAGGAATGGAGGACTTGGAATATGATATCCTGGAAGGCAAAAGAGCTAAGATTACAACTAAAAATAACCTACTCAGAAAAACTGGGTATAATCCTTCAAGGGAAAAATGTATATTTCATGAAATAGAGGACTTTCAAGCATTTTTTATGAAAAGACCAGAGCTGAATAGAAATTTTTACTTTCAAATACAAGACTCAAGAGAAACTTAAGAAGTTATACATGAAAGAGAAATCATAAGGGGCTCAATAAGGTTAAACTATTTACACTTCTATATAGAAAGGTGACACATGACTTCTAAGAACATTATTATTAGGGCAGTTTAATGGATTCTACATAGACAGAGGGTACAGGATTAAGTTGATTATGTTGGGAATATGTAAAAAAATGGATGGGCAAGAAAGAGAGATGCCCTGGGGGAAGAGTGAAGAAGAATGGGGGAAATTAACCTACTTAAAAAGGGTGTGCAAGGAAGAACTTTTATAGTAGAGGAGGAAATGATGGGGAGGGGCAGAGTGAGCTACTCTGGAACTTCACTCTTATCTAAATTGGTTTAAAGAGGGAAAATATGCACATACACCCTTCATTAGGTATAGAAATCTTTTTCCCAACAGAGAAGTAGGAGAGAAAGGGGATAAAAGAAATGGGGGAGAAGGGTGATAAAATGGATTAGGGAGATAAAATGGATTAGGGAAAGTGGACAAAGGAAGGCAGTGATCAGAAGCAAAATAGACTTTAGAGGAGAGACAGGATAAAAAAAAGAGAGGGAAAGAGGGATAAACAACAGAAAATAAGATAGAGGGAAATGCAGAGTTAGCAATCACAACTGTGAAAGTGAATGGGATTGACTCACCCATAAAACAGAAACTGATAATAAGATGGATTAGAAGCCAGAATACCATAATACATTGTTTAAAAGAAACATATTTGAAGGGGCAGCTAGGTGGTACACTAGACACAGCATCAGTCTTGGAGTCAGGAGGACCTGAGTTTAAGTCCAGTCTCAGACACTTGACACCCCATTTGCTTCAAGAAAGAAAGACACTTGAAACAGAGGGACATGCCGAGTTAAAATAAAGTGCTAGAGCAAAATAGTTTATGCTTCAGCTGAAGTAAAAAAGGCAGGGATAGCAATCATGATCTCAAACAAGTTGAGGGTCCTCAACCTTCCCCTCTCAGAGCTAGATAAATCTAACCATAAAACAAAGAAGAAAGAAGTCAAGAAGATGAATAGAATCTTGGGGAAAAAATAGATGTGGTTGACCTCTGGAGAAAATTGAATGGGAATAAAAAGGAGTATACCTTTTTCTCAACTCTACATAGCACCTTCACAAAAAAAGAAAATGACTACATATGAGGGCACAAAAACCACACAACCAAGTGCAGAAAAGCAGATATATTAAATGCACCCTTTTTTTAGACCATAAGGCAATAAAAATTGTATTCAATAAAGGGCCATAGGAGCATAGATTAAAAATTTATTTGAATCTAAATAATCCAATCCTAAAGAATAAGTGGGTAAAAGAACAAATAATAAAAACAATTAATAATAAAGAAAATGATAACAATGAGACAACATACCAAAATTTGTGGAATACAGCTGAAGCAATACCGAGGGGAAAATTAAATCTCTAAATGCATATATCAATAAAAGCCAGAAATAGTAGATCAATGAATTGGACATGTAATTGGGAAAAAAAAAAACAGAAAAAGAACAATTTAAAAATCTCCAATTAAACACCAAAATGGAAATCCTGAAAATCAAAAGTAAGGTTAATAAAATTGAAAGTTAAAAATTGAACTAGTGAAACTAGAAGCTGGTTTTATGGAAAAAAAAATATAAAATCAATAAACCATTGGTTAATTTGATTTAAAAAAAAGAAAAAAGTCAAATTACCAGAATCAAAAATGGAAACAATGTGTGCACCATCAATGAAGATGAAATTAAAGCAATTAGTACAGGTTATTTTGCCCAATCACATACCAGTAAAACATAATCTAAGTGAAATTGATGAATATTTACAAAAATGTAAACTGCCCAGATAAATGGAAGAGAACTTAAAATATTTAAATAACCTTATCTTAGAAACAGAAATTAAACAAGTCATCAATGAGTCCCTAGGGAAAAAATCCCCAAGATGAGATGGATTTACAAGTGAATTCTACCAAATATTTAAGGAACAATTAATCCCAATACTATATAAATTGTTTGAAAAAACAGATCAAGGTGTCCCACCCAGTTCCTTTTATGACACAAATATTTTTTTGATATCTAAGCCAGGGAGAGCAAAAACAGAGAAAGAAAACTATAAACCAATTACCTTAATGAATGTCAATGCATACCAATACATAATTTAAATAAAATACTGGCATGGAGATTACAGCAACATATAAAATTATACACTATAAATGATGGGGTTGGAATCTGAGCCCCAGAAAGGAAAAACTCTAGCCTCAGACCATTTCCCATCCTTGGTAATTCTATTACCTCATGGACTCTGTACTTTCCCACATGACCAAATCTCTGGCGTTCCCCTGAGGCTATGGTCCCATCAACTGGTCTTTCATTGTGACTACACCCAATCTCCCTTCTATTGTCTTGCCTCCCTGTGGCCCCAGACCATTTCCCACCTTTGGTCCCACCTAGGCTCCGTTTCCCACCCTTGGGAATTCTGTTACCTCATGGACTACTTGGCCACTCTCCCACGGTTTTTCTGTATATAAGGTCCATCTTGTCTCCATTAAGAAGCTCTGATTCTTAGAATCTAGCCAACAGCCCATAGATGCTCAGATTCCTTAAGAGTCTAGCTAATATGGTGAATCTTCAATAAACCTTGTTTTTGGCTGCAAGAAAGCTTGGGTCGAATTCTTTCAGGCAGGACCCAGGTATCGTGATTTTGGGGTGCCAGGACCCCTAACCTCTAGACCACATCATAACCAGGTGGTATTTATACTGGAAACGAAAAGATGGTTGAATATTAGGAAAACTATAAGCATAACTGACCACATCAATAATGAAAACAACAAAAACCATATGATTTTTTTCAATAGGTACAGAAAAAGCTTTTGACCAAATACAATACTCACTTCCTATTAAAAACACTAGAAAGCATAGGAATCAATGGAGCCTTTCTTTAAATGTTAAGTAATTATCTACCTAAAACATAGAGCAAGCATTATCTGTAATAAGAAGAAACTGGAATCCTTTCTAATAAGATTAGAAGTGAAACAAGGGTGTCCATTATCACCACTATTATTCAATATTGTATTAAAAATGCTAACTATAGCAATAAGACATGAAGAAAGAAATTGGAGGAATAAAAATAGGCAATGAGGAAAAAAACTACCACTCTTTGCAAATGATATGATAGTATACTTAGAGAACCACAATGAATCAACTAAAAAAAATTAGCTGAAACAATGAATAACTTTAGCAAAGTTTCATTATATAAAATAAACCCACACAAATCATCAGCATTTCTATATACTACCAACAAAACCCAACAGGAAGAGATAAAGAAATTCCATTTAAAATAAGTGCAAAAAATATAAAATACTAGAGTCTACTTGCCAAGACAAACCCAGAGACTATATGAAGACAATTACAAAACAATTGGAGATCAATTGGGGAATGATTGAACAAGTTGTGGTGGAAAGTATTGGGCTGTAAGAAATAATCAGAATGGCTTTAGAAGAGCCTGGGAAGACTTATATGAACTGAAGTGAGCAGAACCAGAAGAATGTTGTACACAATAACAGTGATATTGTAAGAAAGATCAACTGTGAAAGACTTAATTATTCTGATCAATACAATGGTCCAAGATGTCAAAGGACCAATCCAAGATTCCAAAGGACCCATGATGAAATATGCTATTTATCTTTAGAGAGAGAACTGAGGAACTTAGAATGCAGATTGAGGCATGCTTATTTTTTACTTTATCTTTCATGTTTTATTTTTTGTCAGTATTTTCTTTTGCAACGTGGCTAATATAGAATTTACATGACTCAACATGTATATCAGTATCAAAATGCATGCCTTCTTAAGTAGGGAAGGAGAAAATTATGGTTTTTACTTTGCTTTTCTTGGTGTTTTGTGCATTTTTAACAACATGGCTAATATAGAATTTTTTTTAAATAGTTGCATTATTATTCATGTATGTGAATAGTTTTCCACCAGTGCCATTCAGAACAGTTAACATGTCTGCAGCCAACTTCATTTTTATTTAATTTTAAAGCATTTTGATCCAATTGTTTATCCATAGGAATCAGCTCTACGGATATGTAACTCAAGAATTAGAAAATAAAAGAAAGACATCAGCTTTATATTACCCCCCCCAGGAAAAAAAACCTAGCTTTGTTTTCATGATTCATTTTATTAAATTAAAAATAAATTTTACATTTGGCATTCAAAGCCCTCCACATTCTTTGCCTAACTTTAATTTTTAAACTTTATTTCCTTCTCCTATATAGGGGAACTCCTCATTTCAAAGTGATCTGCTCCAATGACATAGACGTTTTCAGACATGGCCAATGGGGTGATTTGTTTTGCTTCACTTTGCATATTTCTTTACAAGGGTTTTGCTTTTCTTTCTTTTTTTTTCCAATGGTGGAGGGTAGTTGGAAATGGGAGGGGACCTAAACATAATGTTACCTTACCCTCCCCCCAAAAAATTTAAGCAATTTTAAAATACACAAAAGATAACAGAAGGAAGACCAAATGGAATCACAGACAAGCAGAACAACTTTGAAAATTACATGCTATTATTAGAAGGGTTTTGTTTTCCTTTTAAAAAAAAATTTGGGGGTGACATAGAAGGAGAGTGTGTATAGGGAGAGAGTTAGGAAAGAAGGAAGGAAAGAAAGAAGGAAGGAAGGAAGGAAGGAAGGAAGGAAGGAAGGATCATTGAAACACTTTCTTAAATGCAAAGAAAGGGTAAAATAAAGGACAGAAAGAATACAGACAAACAAGACAACTGAAAATTACATGTTAAATTTTATTACATAAAAGGAAAAGAAAACTATATATAATAGTAGCTCTCAGCTTCAAGTAAATTCTCCTTCTGTTCTATGATGTATTATTTGGTGTTTGTTAATTTAGAATTTAAAAAAAAATAAGTATTCTACTGTTCCTGAAGTACAATATGCTTATTCTTACCTCCAGGCCTTCCATTATGTTGTTCTTGTCAATGGGAATTCCCTCTCTATTCCTTTCAATTTGTTCACATCTTACCCGTATTCAGGGCACAAATTAAATTCTGCCCTTCCCAAGCATACTAGCCCATAGTAATTTTATTCCCTCTTGAACTCATAGCATTTATTATAAATACTGCATATTTTTGTGCTCCCCTGGCATTTTCATAATTTAGCTCTTGGATTGTTATTTTGTTATCAAGAGTCTTTGACCTCTCTTTTCAAAAAGGCTATAAAGTCCCTTGAAGTCAGGGACCAGGTCTCAGACTTTTTCCCATTCCTCACCATATCTCCTAGCACAGTGCTTTTCACTCAGAGGGTGCTGAATAAATATCTATAGATTGATTGGTTGTTTTCTCCCATCTTAGTAACCTGAAGAAGAAGAATTATCTGAGGAGGTATCGTTGATGCCCTAAGCAATGTCAGCATTACCTCAATATTTCCTTGAATCTGTAATCTCTTTACTGTGGCATAGTATTTTCTTCTGGGGCAGAGAACATCTCACCCACTCCTTTGTGATTCTAGTCCTTGTCTTTTCATGGAAGCCTCTCCAGTGAGTCACCTACAAGCTAGAACTTTAACCCTCAAGTATTCTGCAAATAAAAATAAAATTATCGGTGATTGCTAGAACTGCAAAGAAAGAAACTTAAAATGATTGGGCTTTTATTTTTATTTTTATTGTCTACTTTGATTAAGTGCATTACCTCTACAATTTCTTTTAGCTACATTAAGATATTCTCACCAATTTGACGAGTTTTCTCTTCATCCCCCCTCATTTCTAGCCACACTATTAGTTTCCTTCCAGATGGAAGTGATTGATAGGTGGGGCAGTGTAAAGGCTGTGCACACACCAGGAGGGCAGCTTTTTGTAAATAGAACTGACATCAAAATGTAGTCTTTGCTAACTTACTGAAGCACATTAAAGCACTCCTAAACTTGGCAGTTTATTTAGAAGCCAGAAATAGGTGGCTGCTAAATCAAACTTTGTGGAGATCAGTCCACCCCCACAAATGTTCTGTTCACTTTAACAAATACTTGTTAAGTGCCATACTTAAATCCAGGAAGATCTGGATTCCTAACTCTGATACATACTGGCTGCCCCGCCCGCCCTCCACCCCCAAGAACAGTGAATTTTTCATGTAGTCAGTCAACAAAGATTTGTTAAGTGCTCACTCTGTGCCAGACACTGTCCTTCCTTCACTCTTTCAAGCCCTTTTGTTCTGGATTCTTCTGCCTCTAGATACTCTCCTAGAAGGCAGGTTAATCATATGGAAAGATCATCCCAGAGAAATTGTCAAATATCCACTTCTGCCTAAAGTTGAAGAGAAAAACAAATACAGATTTTTATAAATCCTCAAGTTTCCTGAACTATTAAGAAGATATCAGCTTCATTAGGAAATCATCACTTATGGAATAAAAATCCATTTCTTTTTCTTTCTGAAACTCCCTCTGTCACACTGTGTATAGGCTGAAGGGTGGTATTAATTTAAAATGTTGTCTTTACCTTTAAATTTGAATTTTGTAAACAGACTCCATCAAAACAGGTCTATAGTCTGTTGTACAATAACATCAGCACATAAATCAATAAACTTTCCTCCAGATGTTATCATTACTATAAATGAATTCTTGTTCTTTTTGAAGCTGTTGGGGGATAGGGAGTTGGGGAATAGAACCCAGAATGAGCTCTTTTGATAAGAGATATTCTGACAAAAACTTAAGAGCCCTTCTTCCATATTCAACAGCAATATTTCACCTCTATCATTTGTCTTCCTCAATCATGACATTTTAATCAGTGTTTTATAGACCCTCCAAAAAAAGCTACTTGCTCCTTTGGTCACCTGGACATTGTGGGACCTTGTACTGATCATTCAGCTTGATCAGAAATCATAGCCCGAGGAATCAAGAAATGATAATCAAAGAGAGGTGAAGTACAGCACACACAGTGTCACCTTCTCCACGTTTAGAAAAAGAAGGTAATTTGAATGTTTTCATTCTGTTCCATAAGCCACTGATGTCAGCATTAAGCATTTTGCAAAATTTCCCCCAGAGTGACCTTCTTTAATGACCCTCCCTAAGATCCATCCAGTTAGGACTTCAGCTATATGAAATAGAGATTGTACATGCTGCCTCCCTCCCCAAGGTTATTGCAAATTCTCTTTTGAAATGACATTATTGATTTTTCAATACATATATATGTATACGTATCCAGGCATACATATACATACTTATATTATATATATACACAGAGAGAGAGAGAGAGAACAAAATATGGAGAGTTAGAGAGAAAACTAAAACATGCATCTTCCCCCCCCAAAAAAAACAAACAAAGCAGAATTAAAGAGATTTTCTTTTCTTTTCTTTTTTTTTAATAGAATAAGCTTTGATGTGACAAGTGCACTGAACATGTCAGACAGAGTGTTATCAAAAGATGTAGTTTAAAGTCATTCTGGGGGAAACATATATTTTGATGTTCTACTGTCCTTTTCATACATGAAAGTATTTGGACTATTGAAAAATTCACTTTGACCCAGAAATGCCAAACACAGGCAATTAATATAAAAAACAACAGCTCAGGGGCTTAGAGCAGGGGACTTTTAACTCTGGGATTAAAGTAGGTTCAAATGAAATGACCATACATTGTTTTGCTTAAAAAAATAAAATGAAAATAAAAACTTCAACTTATAAACTCAATATTAAAACAATAACCATAAAATCCATATTGTCCTCTGAGAAGAAGCAGGACTGTATATTCTGTATTCTTTTGGTCCTTGGACTACTGCAATTAATGACATATAATTCAAAGGTAATCTTGGAACTTCAATAACTAAGTCCCCAGCTCCTGAAAGTTTTGTCTTGGTTTTGTTTGTTGACTTGATTTTGAGAACGCAATTGAGAAGGGAAGGAAAGGAAAGTGAAATGATTCTTGGTTGGGAAGCCAAGGTAATTGGCAACATTAAGTTGATTCCTTCCCCTCCTCGCCTGCTTTTTTTTCCCCAGCTCTGTTTAGCCTGAAGCAAGCTCCAGCTGAGAGTAGGGGCCTCAGTTGAAGAAAAAGCAAGCTAAGGCTTGCTGATTATCATCATAAAACAAAACAAAATGAAACTTAAAAAAAAATATTTTTGCTTGTGAGATTTTATCAACCACTGAGTAACAAATACTACAAATTCAATGAATGAATCTCTCCCAGTTCCAGGCAAGGCATCCTATCTGATCTTCTGTCCAGAGATGAAAACCAAGCAGTTGTTGGTTCATTTCAGCTATGAGACTCCTTGGCAACTCTGAGCTGAAGCTATTTGCCCAAAGGAGAAATGCTGCCAAAGAGTTCCCCCCGCCTTTTTTTTTTCTTTTTTAAAGAAAAGTCCTGAAGGCCTGGGCTCAGCCTGGGGGCATTTGTCTGACAAGTGTCGGCAGATCCTCAAAAGAAAAACAAAACAAAACAAAATAATCTCCCCTCCCACCGTTATGAGGCTATGTGCTGGGCTCAGTACACTCAGAAGCCAAGGAAAGTTCCCAGCCTCGTACATATTTAGCTGATAACCTTGGGCATTTAGACCACCAGGGAGAAGGAACAGAATCATGAGAGGTGGTGGGAGAGGGATCCAGAGAGAAGAGAAATCAAAAAGAATACCAGGGAGCAACAATGAAAGATGAGAAAGGGCTTCTAGTCCCAAGTTAGACCAGGTGCCACTTGATCCATTAGGAACTTGAAGGTAACAGAATGGGCTTTCAGGAAAAGGAAAAGGGCAGAGAAAATCAAAAGAACTGTTTGTCTCCCCTTCCATTTTAAAAAATTGATTTACTATTAAGACAATGGAAACTGCCCACCTGCCTTTCCTAAGCAATTTACTAGCCAGGGCGGGGAAAACTCTCAGTCTCTAGCTTGCTGATGGTTCAGGTTTTGTTCTCCATACTTCAAACTAAGCCAAGAATTAGAGAATATCCAAACCAGCTGAATCAGAGACCTCTTCCCTCCATTTATCTCCCCTCCATTTAACCCACCCCCAACCTCACTTCCACCCTCACTATGGGCAGTCCCAAAGGGCCAAGTGATGATGAGTTATAGCCTTTTGGAAAGTCCCACTGCCAAGGGGCAGGAATAAAAGACCTTGAGAGCTGGTGATGACAGTCCAGCTGGGAGTAACTTACTCTCTTCCTACAGTGAGAGTTACTCTACGGTAACCTTATCATCTTGGAAATCAAGGGTCACTGCTGGAAAGGATTTGTTAAACAGAGAGTTGAGGACTTGAAAGCAGATCCTACATTCTTCCCTGCAGGACCCAGGGTTAAGGACTGGTTCAGCCATGTGAGCCCACAGACACACACAGCCATATGGAATGGGTGAGCATATTTTTTGCTCAAATCTATTTTGGAAAATGGAGTATTTTTTAGAGCTCCATTTTTCAATGTCCCCAAAAATAGAATTTGGACTAAAATGAAAAACCAGGAACTCATGACTTTCAAGCTTTGGATCTAAGAGTGTGAAGCACTGAACAACCCCAAATCTCTCAATCTCTCTCTCTCTGTTTCTCTCTCTCTCTCTAATGATAAAATGATCTGACATAGCACAAAATGCAAATTGTGTGCTATTGCCTTAAATTGTTCCAGTTCATTTAGCTTGCTACCAGCATTCATTATAGCTAATTATTGTAACAGATTTTTATTATTCATAATTACTTTTTCATGTTGTAATGATCATAAATTTTAAAAATTCTGGTCATCATCAGTCACCATTCATGCTTGTCAGATTTTTTTTTACAGAACATTTTGCATGCTCATTATCATCAATATGTTTGTAGGCTGTTATTATTCATATCTGGTAGGGCCCTTTTGGGGTATTCGGTGCTACTTCTGAATTCAGCCATTTTCAAACCTAATGACAAACTGATGCTCAGCTTAATTTTAGAAAATCAAATTAACTACCTCTGATTAAATGTACAGCACATTTCACTATGTTAACTATGTCAAGTTCATTGCTGTGTGCAGAAGGAGAGGCTTCACTAAAGCAGCAAGTTTTCTTTTTAAAGATCAGCTTTGGGAAATCAGTATATTGAGACAACCTCAAGCACTCTCCATGAATGGGAAAATAATGAGCAAATATTTAAGAAAGTACATCTACTCAACTAAGGCCATGTGCAAAGGGGGTAGGCCTGAGCATTAGAGCACAGCCAGTCTATTCATTTTGCTTAACTTCACTGGTTCCTGCTAATGGTTATAGCTGAATTAATTTTGTGCCAGTACTCATGGTAGAATTAATAATATTGCCTCACACTAGTACGACATTTTCTACTTTTATGATCCCACATACTATCTCATTTGACCAAGAGCACTGGATTTAGACTTGGGTTCAAAACCCAGTTGTAACATTGTCTACCTGTGTGACTTTGGAGAAGTCACTTGGTATGAATTTCCTGAGATATAAAACAAGGGAAGTCAACTGTGTGATCTCTAAAGATGCTCTCATCTACAAATCTATGAGATGGTTCAGAGCTTAAATCCCTGAGCCATAGTTTTCTCATTTGTGAGATCGAAATTAAAATGACTTTTTTCTCTACTACCACTTCTATTTCTACTACTACTACTACTACTACCACTAGTACTACTACTACTACTACTACTACTAACACACAGGTTTTTACTTTTTGTCAAACTATAATTAAAAAAAACTTTTTGAAGTACTCAAGAAATATGAGATATTTCTATTTGATTTTATAACCTTATGAAAAAAATAAAGACATTATTTTCCCTCAATTTGATCAATGAGACAAGAGAGATGAAGTGACTTGTATAATTCACGTAATGAGTTAATGGCACAGCCAGGATTAAGATTACAGGATCAAATGATTTAGAGCAGAAAGAATCTTACAGACCATCTAGTTCAAATCTTTCATTTTATAGATGAGGAAACTGAGGCTCAAAGAGTGTAAGTGAACCAAGGTTTACTGACTCCTAGTTTAGTACCCTTTATATTATCACAAAACTTCATCTGGGTGACTTGGCATGCCTCACATACATACTGAGGTCAAGAACCAACAGGATAAGAAAGAGTTTGTGATCTGATTGGCTTGATTTCAGGAGTTGGAATGACTCAGGAATGTCCTCTAATACACTGCTACTCATCATTGTAATTCTTTTCTGGTGCAATTACGGTATTTCTATGCTATAGTTCTTCAGGGCAGCCCAGTGCAATGGGAACCCTAGCGAAGATGCATTATGGAGACATATTTTACACTACTTTATATCTACAAATGATGAGTCTGTTTTGAACATTTTCCTTGCTCTTCAATTAGATGCCTTTAGACCCATCTTCTCTATTTCTGGTCATTTCACTGCTTATTAACACTGCTTGTAAAAAAAAAAAGTCAAGAAAAAAAGAAGACATGGCACTCAGATTGTTAAGTTTTGCTATTAGTTCATTCAACAAGAATTTGTTAAAAAGCCTATGTGTGAGTCACTGTGCTAGGCTCTTGGGAAACAAAAAAAAGTGATCCCTGCCCTCAAGGGGCTTACATTTTATCAGAATAGGGAACACAGTCTTGGCTGAAACATGGATCAAAGCAAGTTCAAACAGTGGAAGGCCATAGGTAATTCTAGGAGTTTTCCAGTTCTAAATGCAAAAAAGTAAGCCAGACTGTGCAGACCACCACACCCTACCTCTAGGACTGTATTAATTCAATTAACTATTAAAGCATCATGTCATAGTAAATAAAGGGTTGTCTCAGAATGAGGAAGACCTGAGTTCAAATGCCACTTCTAATACATAAAGGCTATATGACCATGGACATAATTTAACTTCTCACTGTCCCAGAAAACTCTTTAAGACAGTAAGGTACAATGGAGTTGCTGCTCAATATTGGCAAAGTTAGTTTTGGAGTTTTGTCCACGGGACTTCCCTATACCAAAGAAAAATAAACAGTTCCACACAAAATTTTTAAAAAATTTTTAAAAAGAAAAAAAAACAGGCAATTGCCAAATTTCCACTTGATTTTGTACCACATCATCACAACCCAAAGAATCATTTAAGACAATAATGTCTAGTTTCCATTTATCTGAGTTCAAATTTCACTTGTCAGTTCTAGCCTAGATCTAGTTGATGTCAAAACAACCAGTCAATTTGATCTATTCAGGAGTCACTGAGTACAGCCCTCTTATTTTACAGAAAAACAAACTGAGGCCCAAAGAGATGAAGTGATTTGCCTAGGCTAACACAGCTAGGATGCAGCTTCCTAACTCCAAGTGTAGCACTCTATCTATCACCCCACACTGCCTATTGCTTAGAAGTGAGCAACCACAGTCAGAAATAGGAAAAGTACTGCCATATTATACAATTAATTCACCTTGAACTCTTAATTTACTAAAATGTGTAGTTTTTTTCAAACTATTTACTATTCAAAGAAATTAATGCAGTCTTCAGCTACATAAAAAGAAGCCTAGATTAGGGTCCCAAGTTTGTAAATGGTCTCTCTGTCCTCTCTTCTGGTCAGGCCACAACTGTAGTATTGTGTTTAGTGCTGAAGACCATCAGAAAAAAAAAAAAAAGACACCAAAAATCCAGAAAGCTTTCAGAGGAATACGGCCAGGATATTTACTACCATGATCAGGTGAAAGGATTGGGGGTATTTTGCCTGGGGAAGGAAAGACTTAAAGGAGACATGGTAGTTGTCTTTAATCCCTTGAGGAACTCTCTTTTACTCTGCTTGACTCCAGAGGGAAGAATTATGAACATGGGTAGAAGTTTCATAGGGGCAAATTTAGAATTAGTGTCAGGAAATTTGCATTGACAACTGGAACTATTCAAGTTTCTCTTATTCGGATTCATGTTGGATTAAAAGACCTCTGAGGCTCCTTCCAACATGAAGATGCTGTGGCCCTGTAAGGAGAAGGGGGAGTCTCTGCCTCCACCCAACAGTCCTAGCTTTAGGCCCTTTGCTTGTCTACAGCAAACCATATACTTGTCCCCTGCCTTCTGCATCCCTGAGGCTTCTCCAAGTGCCCAAAGATGGAGTGAAACTTTAGGTGAAACCATGAGGAGGAAAGCGATGTAGCCCTGCAAAACCATTGTTTTTAGTCTCTCATATCCTGAACAGTAAGCAGAAAATATGAAATGAATTTTCTCTCTTTACCAAGACAGCCCATTGAAAAGAATGTCAGTCCTAGAACATTGTACACAGTAACAGCAATATTGTATGATGATTTACTGTGAATAACTTAGCTATTCTCAAATGATCAAAGACAATTATGAAGGACTTAGGATGAAAGGTGCTGTCCATCTCCAGAGAAAGAAATGCTGGAGCCCAAATGTTGATTGATCAAAGATACTTTTTCTTTACTTTCTTTATTTTGTTTTTTTTTTAATCTGTTTTCTTTCATATCATGACTTACATGGAAATGTGTTTTGCATGACTATATATGTATAACCTAGGTCAAATTGCTTGCCTTCTCAGTGGAGGGGAGGGGGGAGGGGAGGAAGGGAGGGAGAGAATTTGGAACTCAAAATTTGAAAAAAAAAATGTTAAAATTAGTTTACATGTGATTGGGGGGAAATATTAAATAAATAAATAAATAAACAAACAAATAATAGATAGATAGTTAAATAAATAAATAAAAGAATGATAGTCCTAGAATCAAGAGACTAGGTTCTGAACTTTGGTTTTGATACTTATTACCTATGTCACCATAGGTGTTAACCTAAGTAAGTCTCAATTTCCTCACCTGCAAAATGGGGGTACATTGGAGGGCTATTTCAAGAAAAGTGCTTTGAAAAACAAGTGGTGGAGAAGGGATGACAGGAATGGTTGGAGAGCTATACATCCAAACCTGTGATTTTACAGTGTAAAAACTCCCTCTACTTTAACTGTGCCCACCCTTTCAATGTCTACACTACAAATGTCTATACTAGACTACTTAGTCTTAAGAAATTCTAGGGGGCACTGAAAGTGACTTGCCCAGAGCCACACAGCTAGTTTCAGAGACAGGATTTGAACCAAGATCTTCCTGACTACAAGACCAGTGAACCCTCTGCACACTTTGCCAGGCTACATCTTTAAATCTCAAAGCACTTATGGAAATCTGAGCTATTATTATCAATTCTCCAAAATGGGGATTAGAAATGGGGGGGAGTGAAAAGAGATAAAAGAAAGGATATGTGCTTACAATGTGTCCTGTTATTAATAGTTCCATCTCCCTAGGGAAATTGTTCCAATATGAAAGGTACTAGACATGATTATTATCCTTGGAATGGCTTAGATGACAGACAGAAAACAGAAACTGCAAATTTCATTATTTTACCCACATTACAGAAAAAATGGAATGCAGGTTTATTGACATGAGATTTCTCAGGTCTCTCAGAATTAAAAACAGTTTGTCAGCTTTAGGGGGGAAAATGAACCAAAGAATCAACTGTGCTCAGCTCTCATATTCATAAAAGCATTATACCTTTGACATCAAATGCCTTCAAGAGGGGAAGTTAACAGTGATGGTTGACTAGAGGAAGTCTTACTCCAAGCCTGACATTGGGATCCACATGAAAGTTTATGGGAGTACATTCCACACTGATTAAACAGGTCAGAGCCTTTTCCAAGGGCCAGAGCCAGCAGGTTCAAATCAATTGTATTCCTTCCAATTGGCAAACGATTAATAGAGATGTCTCCCTAGGGCACGTAATCGGGGCCTCACTCTTCAGCTGGTGATTAATGACTCGGTATTGCACATTTCACAGCCTGAGATTGAGCACTCCAGACCTACCGTCCAAATATAATTTCTAGATAGCATAGCGTGATTCTCAGCTCCCTGCAAAATGCCACACACCAATTGAATAAAGATCAGACTCTGTGCCCCTGGATCTTTAGAGTTTTGTAGGGAAAGGCTGAGTGCTTCTGCAACACAAAAGCAAACACTGATAAGACCATAGTTCTATTACTGCTGCTGTTGCTGCTGCTGCTATCACTACTACTCCTGCTGCTATCTCTGCTACTCCTGCTGCTATTACTACTATTGCTGCTTCTGCTGTTACTACTATTACTACCACTAATGTTATTACCGCTGTTACTACTACTACTATTACTACTACTACTACTACTACTACTACTACTACTACTACTACTAAACTGTTAGGCAAATGATAACTTCACCTCTGTAAGACTGTTTCCTCATCTATAAAATGAAGGGGGTGAACTTGGTGGTCTTTATTGTGCCTTCTTAATCTAGGATCCTATGAACTTATCATTATCATAAAGGTAGAGCCAGAAGGGGCCATATAGAGTTCGTTCCTACCATTTTACAGTTGGGGAAATTGAGGTTCAGAAAAAATAAGTGACATGTTCAAGATTATTTATAAGTTTATGGGGAAATGAGTTAAATATACAAGAAAAGGTTCCATTGTCTCCACTTCTTAAACTTCACCTCATTTCACATGATAGAATGAAGAATCTTACCACAGATACTAACCAAGTGCTTTTTCCTTCTTAATGGCCTATCAGTTACAATAAGCTGGTATACATTTCTCCCCATGAGAAATCTCCCTCCACCAAAGCAGTTAATCAACTCTTCTGTATATTAGAGTCTTAGAGAGTTGCTTAGAGCACCAAGAGGTTAAATGACTTGTCCAAGGTCATATAACCAATATGTATCAGAGGTAGGACTTGAATCCAGATCTCCCTGACTGTGAGGCCAGCACTCTTTTTATTATATCACAATTTTTTGTTGTTATTTAGTTGTTTCAATCATGTTTGATTCTTCATGACCCCTTTTTGGAGTTTTCTTGGCACAGATACTGGAATGGTTTGCCATTTCCTTTTCCAGCTCATTTTATAGATGAGGAAACTGAGGCAAACAGGGTTAAGTGACTTGCCCAGAGTCACACAGTTAGAAAGTATCTGAGGCTGGATTTGAGTTCATGTCTTCCTGACTCCAAGCCTGGTACTCCATGTACTGTGCCACCTAGCCACCACATTTATATACACAAATACATGTATGTGTACATGTATGTATATCCATGCATATATGCATGTATATAATTATATGTAAATGTACATGTGTTATGTGTATATGTAAAATGTGTATATATGTGTATTTATGTACATATATAACTGACCATATATCAGATTGTGACATATCATAATACTGACTACAAATATCTCAAATTCTTTGTTTCATGAAATTTCAGTAATGTATTCTCTAAGGAATCTCTAGGGAATATCCAATTAGTAAGTAACAAACCTCATTAATTCACTATATATTGGGAAAATCCAGTTTTCCGAGAAACTGGATCTCAGTGTTGAAAAGTATCTCATGGATAGAATCCCTTTTGCTTCACTGGGAACAAGTACTAAACTACTTTTTATTTAAAAAGTCCTGGGGAAGGAGAGCTCACTAATTCCTGAGGCAGCACATTCAAAACTATAATTGTTAGTAATATTTTCTTATTTCAAGCTAAGTCTGTTTTTTCGTAACTTCTTCCTATTCTCTGGGTTTTGCCAACTGCTCTTCTACATGACTTCAAAATATGTTGCTGAGTCATTTTTCAGTCATGTCCAACTCTTTGTGACCCCATTTGGAGTTTTCTTGGTAAAGATACGGGAATGGTTTGCCATTTCTTTCTCTAGATCATTTGACAAATGAGGAAACTGAGGGAAGCAGGATTAAGTGACTTCCAGGGTCACACAACTAGTAAGTATCTGAGGCCAGATTTGAACTCAGAAAGATGAGTCTTCCTGACTCCAGGCCCAGTACTTTATTCACTGCATCATCTAGCCTTGCCTATGTACTGGATGTCCCCATTGGTTAGAATGCATTATTTCCTTACTTCTCCCTTGTAGAGTCTCTCTCTTCCTTTAAAATGAAGCTCAAATATATTTTAAGCATGAAGCTTTTCCTGATCTGCCCCATCCCCCAATTATTAATACCCTCCTTCCCAAAGTACCTTGTATTTAACTATTTTGTACATATTTGTATTTATTCACTTTATGATATGTGTGTTAGAAATATTTGTTATCTCTCCAAGTAGAATGTATGCTGATTAAGAGTAGAGTTTATTTCATTTTTTGCCATTGTAGGTAGACTCAACTCATAATTCCTGGCACATATCGGGTTCAATACTTAAAGAAAGCAGAGTGATTGATTGATTGATCCAATATTTGTATTCTCATTAATGGCCACCACACAGAGTGGTAAATGGTTAGCCTTATCTGAACCTTATCCTGAGTGACTTCTTTTAAAAAATCATTTTTATTAAGAATGTAGCAAATATGAATATTTAAATATAGGAAAAAGGCATTTCTATGAAATTTAACTTGTATTATAGACAGATGGGTGTTTTTATTTTGCAGTGTATATTAAATATAACACAACAGCAACAAAACTGCCCTGTTTATGTCCCCTTCTAGACTGTTGTCTGCTCTTTTCTCTATTTTTTTTTAATGTTTCATGGATGATCTTTTCTTTTTTTTATCATTCTCACTAACCAGACACTTTTCCCCCTGCTAACTCTTTGACCTCTCCTGTGTGACTTTTGTCCTCATCCTACCATAAATCTCTCATAGTGGCTCTCTGTCTCTGAATATTACATGGACAACAATTCAACCCATCAGCTGTCCATCTGGTTTCCTTTACTCATGCTGCGTATTTTTTCTGATCATATATCTCTTTGATGATATCTTTCATTCCTTTTCTCATGCTAATTTTATCATTGAAAATTTGTCTCCTTGTCTGTTTATACCTACCATGTAACCCTCCATTGCCTTTGTGTGAGGCACAATTTTGATTCTTCAGAAAGTGTGTTTTTTTTTCAAAATTAGTAGTCATATAAATGAGTGGACAAAGATTGGTGTTAAAGAGATGGGTTTTTCTTTCATGGAGAAGCTAGATTGTGATCACTGCATGAAATTGGCAACTTTCCAGATACAACTTATTCTACATTCTATATTCTTCCTATTCTATATTCTATATTCACATTCTACATTCTTCCTCTTCAAGACTGGGACCAGTTGATTGTCCATCTATAATACAGTTGAAATGCTTGAAGATATTGATCATAACTCACCAAATCTTTTCTTCTTCAAGCTTCCTATGTCCAGGGCCTTCAACCAAGACTCATAATGCACAATCTCCAATCCTCTAACTAGCCTGTTTACACTCCTTTGGAGATATTCTAAATTCAGTAAGAATGGAAAACATGGTATTATGAAGATGGCACTGAAGTGGGAGTCAGGAGACCATTAACTGATTAACCTTGGGAAAGTCATTTAACATTTCATAACTTTATATAACAAATCTGACATCCTGATAATGAAATCTAAATTGATGAGGTTTTCTTGTATGTTGTATTTTTTTGCCAATAGTGATAACCCAGATTTAAAGTAGGCAATTCATTGGCACATTGCTGCTGCACTTAAGTACACAAAGAGATAGTTTCTTTTCTCAGTAAAATATCTGTAAAAGTACTTTATAAGAGTTGAGATAGTACGGTTACATTAGTGCCTGTATTTTTTGGTGACTTGTGTGATGTTTCTTTTCTCAAATTTGGCCATGCTTTTACAATTATGCATAAGCAATTCATTTCAATGCATACTTGGGTGGGATCTTAGACTAAATGACCTTCAATTCTTTCCAACTCTAAGATTCCAAGATTCTATGCATTACCCATCTATAGTGTGTTTACAACTTTTCTAGGACTGATACATCTTCCTGTTTATATAGTACAATGTGCTTGCCATGAATCTATCCTGGAAAACCAAATAAAAATTCAACCACTACAGAACAAAAGTATCTACTACAGCCCAGATATGATGTCAAGGCATGGAGTATGTCCCTGATACCAACTGGCTATGTGACTTTGAGGCAGTCATTTGAATTTAGCCTCATAAATTACCATCGACTTTGGGCTTTAGAGACAAAGAGAGAAAAATGTAAAATAATAAATAAAGGTAAAATCAGATCTTCATCAAATAAGATATGTGGCATTTGTTTGTTTTAATTTCAAACTCAACCTATAATATTTCAAACTGGGTAGCCTAGGGAATGCTGATGAAAACCAGGCAAGATTCCCAATTCTGTTTCCTGGAATCTAAACTTTCAACTAGTTGAAATCCTAGCCCATCCTTCTAAGTTCAGTGTAAATTTAAGCTGTAACTGATCTCTTCCTCCCTGAACTCTCATAATATTTTATGTATCTGTTATGGGGATTATGTACTTCATTATTTGATTCAAAAGACATTTATTAATTACCTACTATGTGCAAAACTGTATGCTAGGTCCTGTTAGAAACACAAAGATGAAAAAGAGAGTCTATGTCATCAAGGCGCTGATAATCCAATGAGTGAGTAGGAGATTATCATTGTGAAAATTCTACTAGATGGCAAATTTCATGAGGGCAAAGACAGTCATATATCTTTGTACTTTCTTTAGTTTCTCATTCAATGTTTTGTAAATAATAGGTGCTTAATAAGTATTTAGTGAGAGAATTAATTTGCTAATTTAACTTAAAAAGCAATCCATTAAAATTGTTATTAATTTGTTTTCACACCTATGAAATGGAGAAGGAAAAATATAAGGCTCTTACCTTAAAATGCAAAGCTCCTAGAGCTACATGAATAATAAAATGCTTAGCATATCTTAATTAGGTCCTATTTGTCATTGCCTGGAAAACTGGCTATCTCAATATTCCACTTTCTTCACCTAAATTCCTAGATGTTCTAATACTCAGAAAATAATTCTGATACCTGTCAAATAGAATAGCCAATTAACCTGGCAGAAAGGGACAGTTTTCTTTATAGCTGGGGAATCTTGTGTCTAAAAATCCTTTAAAATAATATTTTGTTTCTTCTACCTGGCTACAGATTTAAGGAGACAGAGGCAAAGGGAACCTAAGATAGAGAAGCACAAATAGGGGATGGGAGAATAGATATAAATGGACAGAGGTTAAATCAAGATCTGGAGCTTGGGTGGGAATCATTTACCTTTGTCCTCAGAACACACATTTCTCAACCCCTTCTTCATTTAATTGATTGTATTTTTAAATTGATATTTTATTTTTTCTTTGTAGCTTCAATTTTGGGATATCTGCTGGTATTTACTTGTACAAGCCTCTTTCAAACTCCTACTGTGTCCTATAGACAATACTTTTTTATATGTTCTCATAGGAAGACTGTGACTAGTCATGTTGGAGGACTATTTTTGAACATTCACTGATTCATTGAGCAGTTTTTAAGTATATCTTTTTTTACATCACAATCATTTACGATATTCCTTTCTACCACTCCCCCCCCATCCCCAGAAAACTACTTTGTAACAAAGAAAAACAGTTCAACCAAAATGACCAATGCAGCAACCACATCTGTTCTAATAAGCTACATTCAATATCTCTAATATCCCTCATTCTCTTCAGATAGGAGGGAGAAGTACCTCATCATCTCCCTTCTAAAACCAATTTGACATTGCATTTAATCTGCATTCAGTTGCCTTTTTCTATGATTTTCTTCTACATTATTTTAGTCACTTTATTTTTAACGTCCTTCACCAATAGCTCTAACCTATCTTTTCAGCCTCATCGCACATGATTCCCCTTCCAGCACTCAATGGTCTAGTCAAACTGGCTTTCTTGCTGTTCCTGGCATGTCACACTTAATCTGCAGTCTCTGTATCTTTGCACTTGGCTCTCCACCATGGCAGTAATCTACTTTCTTCAAGACAAGCTCAGACATGTCCTTCTATGTCAATCAATAATCTAGTAACAAGCACTTATTAAGTGCCCACTATGTACCAAGCACTGGGATAAGCACTGGAAATAAAAGCACATAGAATGAAACAATCCCTATTTGCAAGAAGATTGCATTCTATTGGTAACTACAGGAAGCCTTTCTGGATCCCCTGAGCAGCTGCTGTACCCACCCTCCCCCAACTTTCTTGTACTCATTTTGTATCTATTCTATATATATTTATAGATGTGCACATTTTCTTCTCAGATCAAATGGAAGCTCCTTGAAGGCAAGGACTGTTTCATTCCTGTCTGTCTATCTCCAAGTCTATCAGAGTGACCGACGCACAGTACGTGCTTTATAAATGTTAGTCATTTGATTGAACAGATTGCTTTCCTGGCTCTGCTTTTTTCAGTCTTCATCAGTTTATGCAAGACTTCACATGTTTCTCTGAATTGCTAACATTTGTGATTGCTTCCAGTGTAATAATATTCTACCACATTTCTATACTATACTTGGTTCAACCACCTCTCAATGAGAACTCATTTTTGGAAGCCACCCAGTTTCTCTTCCTTATTTTCTGATGTCTTGACCTCTAAAAAGATAAAATTATCTTCCCAGCATTCCTTGGTGTAGAAGGTGAAGTTTTAGAATAGTTTAGCTGATAAATACAGCTGTTCATTTGTTTGCTTGCTAATTTGTATTTCTTTTGAGACTGGGTATTCCTTTTTCCCCTCCACTGGAAGTGGAGCAGCCAAATCCCACTATCCCAGTAGTGATCCACATGGGAACTTTGACTTGCTCCATTTTGAACCTGGGCAAATTTACTCTTCCTTAGGTGGTCTGGTGAGGCAGCCAGGTGGCTCAGTGGATAAAACACTGAGCCTAGAGTTAGGAAGACTTGAATTCAAATCCAGCTTCAGAAACTTACTAACTGTGTGACCCTGAGCAAGTCACTTAACCTCTGTTTATCTCAGTCCACTAGAGAAGGAAATGGCAAACTACCCCAATATCTTTGTCGAGAAAACCCAATGGACAGTATTGGCGTACTATGGTCAATGGGGTCACATAATCTCAGACATGAATGAACAACAGGCAGTCTGGTGGTTCCCCACTCCTTGGTATTCCTGAGGGCTTGCATAATATTTTTTTGGAGGAAGGTAAATCTTTTCCACATTTTTTCTGTTCTGTAATTCTCCTATTTTCACCCTTGAATGCCCCCAGAATGACTTTGCCTAGCTCAATATCTTGCCAAACTTTCTTTAAATTGGTTTTATTCTCTACTTCTCTCTGTTTTATGAGATAATACTGCTGATAATCATCCTTCTTCATAAGATTTTATAAATGAGTTTATATTCTAACTTGGTCTTGCCTTTGGAAGCCATCTTTCTCTGTTTTGCAAGTAAGTCAGATGTTTGGTGATTAAGGAACTTTCTGAGTAATTGGTCTTCCTTTCGTGTTAATTCATTTGCATTGGGTAAATTTATATAAAATTATTTTTGCCAATGTCAATATCAGTTCTATTGTCTATTCCTCATTCTTGATTTTCAATTACTTGCTTTAAAGAAAATAGTACTATACAAGGCTATGTTGTTCAATTGTAGGCCATATATTTTCTTAGGCAACTGGGTGGCACAGAAGATAGAGAGATCTGGCGCTGGAGTCAAGAGGATCTGAGTTCAAATGAGGCCTCAGACACTTCCTAGCTGTATGACCCTGGGCAACTCACTTAACCCTGTTTGCCTCACTTTCCTCATTCTCACAAAATAAGCTGGTAAAGGAAATGACAAACCACTCCAGTACCTCTGCCAAGAAAACACCAAATGAGATAATGAAGAGTCAGACGCGACTAGTCGACTACACAACATATTTTCTTATCATTATCTCTTTTTTTAAACTAATTCTAATCTTTGTTCTGATGATTCAATATTCTCACTCTACAGACAGCCAACTCAGCAAAAACTCTCACAATAATTATTCTTTTCCCAATTTAAAATTTCATATATATCATTCATTACCAATTTACTAGATTCTCCCCAACTCTAGCTTCTACCAACTCTTTTATTGATGAAAGCATTCATGTTTTAGAGGAATATGGCTTCTGTATAATCTATATCTTTGGCTTCTATCACTCCTTCTTGAAGCATGCATTCTGACAAATTTTCCCTCATCCTCACTTTTTTCCTACTTTTGTACTGAAGTAACCAAATATTAGAGAGAATGTTGCTTTGATTATCAAGGTCATTGTAGATTTTCTCTACCACTTAATCCTCAATAACCGACATTGGTGCATATTTCAATTGTTTTCATGGTGTTTTTTTAATACAAACATGAGTTCTGCTATACAGAAAGACCAACATCCAATGAAAGAATGTTTCTTGTCACTTCTAGGCATATTATAGACCCCCTTCCTCTAACTCTTTTCTTTGACTCTTCAAGGAGAACCTATGAGCTATCCTTCCATTTAGCTATACCCTCCTTCTATCCTCTTGTTTAATTTATAGAAAAAATATCAAAATCAATGTCATTCAGTCCTTTTGGCATTTTGTATTCTACTTGGTCATTGGACAAATATCTCATATTTGTAGATCTTTAAATTTAAATATTTAATTAATATTTAAAGATCTAATATTCGTACTTTGCCAAGAGGCAAATTAAAGTTTGTTTGTACAAAAATCGGGTGATTCTCAGAACCCTCTGCTGCCCTTCCCCCCATACTGCCTCCATCTTATAGAAGTGAAAGGAAGCCAACCACTTAGGGACTAAGAGCCATTTTTAATTTATTTTTTTGTTTCAGTGAGTTGCTGTACATAAAAAAAAATCATCACTAGATGGTCAGTGAGGCGATTTGCTTCTCAGTAATTATCTACTATAGGTAGATCCTCAGAAAACAGATATGGTCTGTTGTCAGGGTCATACTTGAGGCCTTTCTGGCATGGTAGAGCCACCAGAACTTACATTTCTTTAGCATAGACTTTAAGAACCCAGAGACACCTCCATGTCAAAATGAGGCACGTTATGTGGAGGGATAATGCATTACTATCATTAAATTCTAGGGTCATAGATACTAGAGTCTTTCCTATGCAAAGGATCCCTGTCCAATGCCCAAAAATCTATAGAAAAATCTCATGATAGTGATTGTACTTTTAGTAACTATGACCGAGAAAATAGAATAACAACGTGTAGTTGGCCTATTAGTTTTCAGACCCTTATGATAACTCTGTGGCTTCCCTATGGAGACGCAACCTAGCAGGTGTTCAGACAGGTGCTGCACATTCTGGAGCCTAAAGTAACTGTAATAATAAAGACCCAGAAAAGAAAGTTCCCACCACCAAAGTCTTTGGCTCTGTCAAATGATTCATCATCAGAAATAGATTTGCTTTTATGAGTGGAAATGACACTAAAGAGGGTGAATTCTCATTTGCTTTGCTGCTGACCATGGGTCTTCAGCTGACTTGTAGTTGAAACTTTCTCTATGTATTTTCACCACCCCTCACTTTAGAACATGAACTCCTTGAGAACAGAGAATCTTGCTTTTCTATTTGTATCTTCAGTGCTTAGCACAGTATTTTGCATATATAGCTTAATAATGCTTTTTCATTCATTTTTTCCTTCCTTCCTTCCCTTCCTTCTTTCCTCCCTCCCTTATTCTCTTCCTTCGTTCCTCCCTCCCTTCCTTCATTTGTTAATTCCCAGAGATCCACTGCTTACAGAATAGTATACACTGATATAATCATATAAGGGAGCACAAAAAGCCATCTGGTCTAGCACCCTGTCTTCAGTGAGGGGTGGTAATATTATCCCAATTTTACCATCTTATAAATTGAGGTATCTCTTTCTTTACTAAGAACAACACATGATTAAATGCCTGCAGGTGGAAAGAATTCATCATGTAAGAATTCAGCATTTATAATAACCCAAGAGATTGAATTTAACCAATATTTATTGATAGGATTTGATTTCATTGTTTGACAGAAATTCACGCTTCACAGCTCAACCCAATGGCTATTTTAGTCTCAGATTGAATTCCAGGAACAGCAATACTGACAAAGTATTTGCTCCCTAGACTAAGAATAATCACTAGACAGAGACAAATAACATTCTCACGTCCAGAGGTTTGTGAATGTCACTATCTTGTTAAGACAGGGCATGTTCTTCTTCAGTACACTCACACATGGTGTCAACTCACATCAGAAGAAAGAAAATTGAGTACCTGAAGCATCCAACACAACTAATGTCAAAAGGTCACATGAGAGGAGACAGCTCAGAACAGGGGAAAGAGGAGTGCATTTTAGAATCAGAGGACATGGGTTCAAATCCCACCTTTCTACTTATTACCTTTGTGACTTTGGTCAATTTCCTTAACCTTTTTAGATCTTGGTTTCATATTCTCTAAAAAAAAGGGGGTGGGGTTGGACTAGCTGGCATCTAAGATGCCTTCCAGGTTTAAAATCTATGATCCTATGATTCTCTGGCACTGCCTGAGTCAGGTGCTCTCACACTCATACACAGAATGGGCATGGGGGCTAGTTAGTGCGTGGTTGCCATGGAGAATAATGAGCAGCATTGGGAGCTCTCCAGCTGAAGGGATTTCAAAAATGGAAGGGTAGGGCCAGTGGCACAAAGCCAAGCATAAAAAAAAAAAACACGCCCAGACAACAAGAAGCTTAGAGTTAGAAGGGACCCTTGGAACCATCACTACCACCTCCCTTTAGAGATGAGGATATTACAGTTCAGAAAAGCTAAGTGATTTGCATGACTGACTCCATTATCAGTATTTTTTTTTCACTTTCCCATGCTGCCTCCAAAACTGAGCATGACAAATTGAGATAACTTATTATGTCTTAAGACAATCTGTTACTTGCCCTGGTCAGAACGTCCCTAGCTTTCTCTGGTTTAGCACCCTCTCTTAACTTCTTGGGGTCCTGGTTTTGAGCCCACTTTCATTTCCCACCTCTAGTCTTTTCAGCTAATGACCATTATTCCCGGTTCTTAACATGGGTTTGTTTGAACTGCCATCCTGGCCCCTACATGTATAGGAACTTATTGGCTGTGAACACCCCACTGTCCTCTAATTTCCCTATCTAGGGAAGCTTCCATAGAACCTGCTCAGATGGGCCCTTGACTGAAGCATCACTCCACCCCACGGCCAGAAAAGAAAGAGGAAGAGAGAGAGGAGAAAGAGAAATTATCATGCAAAATTAAGATAATTACAAATGTAGCTAAAATGAGTCTTACCTCATCTATATCATACTGATGAGTCAATTAAATAACTATCCTTTTATGCAGCCTAGTTGCACACAAGTTATGTGTAATATGAAAATGGGTTTGACTTTACTGTTTTAGGCAGTTTTACTAGAATTAACAATTCATTAATCAAATGAACAGAATTCAGTCAAGCCCCAGTTACTTAGTTAAAATGGTTAACCAACGGAAGTCCTTATTGCAAAGAATTAAAGAGATAGATCTGAGGGGGATTATTTGGCTGAAATTCTCTGGTATTTCCTTGCCTGTCAGCATTACCACATACACAGTGTATGAGCGGGTAAGGACTGGATTTCATAAAGTGAAATTTTTGTTCCAAAATGTCCTTTAATTAAGGTATTCATCTAAATTTTCCAAGTAGAGAGGAAGAGCCCTCAGCTTTCTTTCCTATTTTCTTTATATAGGTTAAAACTTAGAAACATCAGTTTAAAAACAAAAAAGATTTTCCTTCTCTCCATGTTTTGAATTTTTACTTTCCTTAAGCACATGGAAAGCAGCCAACTCCTCCTAAAGAGATAACCAAAGGCATCAACAATATATGGAGCATAAAAGAAAGGTGATTTAGTGTGTATATTACATATACACATGATGTAATATATACATCATAAGTATTATATGTATATTGTATATATTGATTTATATAGTACATATTATATAAATAAAATTTATATATCAATTTTCAGAAGAAATAATATGATATAAGGCTTAAGATGGCCCTATTGGTTATAATTATTCTGTCTTTAAAAAAAGTCCTCTAACTTTGATTTTATAATTTCAGTCATTCTAGCTTTGACCTTCACCCCAACCCACCAAGATAAAACCTCCAGATACTGATCAACATGATATTAACTATAATAAGCAAAGTGAATGAAGCCAGAGAACTATTTAGAACAGAATAGCAATAATACAATTAGAAAGGAGTTGGAAGGATACAACAGAGGAAAAGCATGCTTAATTAAACCCTTTGATAATTACCAAGACGTCCTAGGCACAAGGCAGGATATACAGCTGAATATACTGGGATATTTATTAAGCTTTTTCATATGGTGGTCAAGTGGATGCTTCATGACCTGCTGACTTTGGAGGCTGCCCAACAATACCATTGCACTGCTAGTACTGGAAAAGTATAGGATTGGACCTCCTTTCATAAAAAAATGCCTCTTTTATTATGAAAATGGGATGTCCTGGAAGAGGAACCAGTAGAAAGCAAAGACCCCTAGAATAGAAGTCAAGCATTCCTGCTCTGCCTCTTGCTAGTTGTGAGTCCTTTGCTAGGTCATTTCGTTCGTTGGTAAAATGAGATCACCTTCAGCATTTAATTCCTAGACTAAATGCCTTTTATTTGTTGGGGGGAGGCAATGCTTTAGCATTTGAAATACATTTACTAAGATTTCTATTCTGAAATGTCAGTGCTTGGAAATGTGAACACACTAATAAAATTCAAACATAGAAACACTTGGATAAACATTATGCTACTAGTCAATGGAGTTGAGACAAGGAGAGGTGTGAATTTGGTCACAAGAGATTTCAGGGTAACAGTCCAGGCTGGTTGTTATAACCAGGGTACAAGGTTGGAGGAAAATCAGTAGACATGAAGCCCCTCTACTCCTGTTAAAGATCCTTATATCTCCCTTGCCTAGAGGACATTTTGTCCCAAGAACTTGGAGAAAAGTTAGTTTTACTTGTGGGGAGGAAGAATATTTGAGCTACATCACAACTGTTTGAGTTGACAGAGAATATTGCTTTAAAGATAAGAAAAATATGGAGGAAGTGACTTGAGTGACTCACCTGACAAAGGTCACATAGTGACCTACTTTGTGATGGAGCTAGAACTGTAAGTTAGTTCTCTCGAACTCCGGTCTAATGTTCATTCAACTATCATGTTTGTCTACTTGTCCAAATAATTAATATGTAGATGCTCAAAATTGCATAGGGCATTACACAGAAACACAGAATCTGAGAGGTGAAAGGAAACACAAGAACATAGATTTAGAGCTGAGAGGGACCTTAGAAGCCATTGAATCCAACTACCTCATTTTATAGATAAAGAAACTGAGCCATGGAGCAGTTTAATGATTTGTCCAAGCTTATAAAGTTACTAAGTGTATGAATGTGATTTAAATTCCTCAAGTGAGGTCTTCCTGACTCCCAAATCCAAAACTGTGTGTTATGGAAGGTCATCTTGTCCAACTTCTGCCTCCCACAAATGGCTATCCAATCTTTGCTTGAAGACCTTCATTGATGAGGACTCCACTCGGACATTCATCCTAACAGGTCAGTGTTAGGAAGCTTTTTTTTCTTACATCAAGCTTAATCTGCCTCTCTACAACTTGAGCCCATTGAACCTCATTCTGCCTTCTATGGCCAAAATGAGCACCTGCGTTACTCTTTTCACCCCTGGTATGTTGTGGTATGTTGACATTTGATGAGTAACATAATGGGTGAAATTATATGGCCTCTTTCCTTCAAGTGCTTTGAAGAAAGGTCCTATCATTAAGGGCATGGCAAAAAACATAAGGCAGATATAAGAAAGCACAGGAGGCATGGATGAAACACTTATCAGATTTGCAAATGACACAAAGCTAGGACAGACACCAAACGTGCTGCATATCATTCAAGATTCCAAAACATCTTCACAAGCTTACCCATTAGGCCAAATCTAATAAGATGAGACATAATAAGGATAAATACTTACACTTTTGTCCCAAAGCATCAATATCCCACACAAAACACTGGGGGAAATATGGTGGCTAGATATTAGTTTGTCTGAAAAAAAACAAGGGTTTTAGTGGATTGCAAGCTCCATATGAATCGATAGTTTAGGGCTGCCAAAAAATATAATACAACTTAGGTTGCACCAATAGAGCCAGAATTTCCAGGACTGGGGAAGTGACAGTCTCATTGTACTCTGCTCTGATTAGATCTTATCTAAAGCATTGTTTTGGTCTTGAGCACGATATTTTCAAAATTGATGAGCTGGAGAATGTCCAGAGAAGATCAATTAGGGCATCATAAGAGAATTGGTTGATGTAATTGAGGATGTTTAGTCTGGAAAAGAGGTTTGTTGAGGCTTCTCATAGAGAAGGGAAGAGAAGGGAAGGGAGGAAACTGAGGGAAACATAGATTAAGTGACTTACCTAGGGTCACAAAACTAAGAAGTGTCTGAGGCTAGATTTGAACTCAGGTCTTCCTAACTCCAGACGCAGTACTTTATCCATTGCTGGTGGAGCAGCTGCTTCTAAAAGGGGCAGATAGAAGGTGAAAGAGTTTTGCTTGACCTTAAAGAGAAGAAATAGGAGTAATGTGTATAAATTGCAAAAATGGCAGCTAATAGATGGGAGAGAAGGTCATAAGCAATTATGTAGCACCTACTATATGCCAGACACTTTGCTAAGAACTTTACAAATATCCCATTTGATCTTCACAACAAGCCTACAAGGTAGATGCTATTATGCTCATTTTACAGTTGAGGAAACTGAGGTAAACAGAGATTAAGTAACTTGCACAAGTTCATGCAACTAATAAGTGTCTAAGCACGTATTTGAACTCCTTCCTGACTCCAGAAAGGAGACTTGATAAAAAGAAAATCTTGCTAACAATTAGTTATCCAAAATGGGGTGAATTTCCTTGGGAATAGTAGGTTCTTCCTTACCAGAAGCTTAAAGCAAAAACTAGTTGAGTTCTAGTATAGAACAGCACAAAGCAGACTTTTGCCCAGGTCTGGAGTGCACACTATTCAACCTTATAAATTCTT
The DNA here is from genome assembly GCF_900497805.2 of Vombatus ursinus. Taxonomy (NCBI): domain Eukaryota; kingdom Metazoa; phylum Chordata; class Mammalia; order Diprotodontia; family Vombatidae; genus Vombatus; species Vombatus ursinus. Next base: position 27,522,873 of record NW_020954596.1, on the reverse strand, counting down.
TCCAACTCTGAGATTCTGGGATTCTGTGGGTGTTTGGGTAGTAGGACTAAGCAGGTGAAAGATTATGATTATAGGACAATAAATGAGAAACAGATTAGATTGGAAGTGAAATGTGGGCTTCAGAGCAGAAGTGGAATGCCAGCAATTCCACTTTGAAGTAATAGAATCATTCCTGTCTATTTTTTTTCCAAAAGCAGCATTGTATAGTACAAGGAATATTGGATTGAAATCAGCAGACCTGGGTTCAATTCAATTCAAGTCCTTTCAAATTCCAATTCCTTCAACCTACTCTACTTTAGCGTCTCTAAAGTAGAGACCATGTTCTGACGCTAAGGCTCATCAACCAATCAGAAAGTGATGCTTCCCATGCTCCCCACTACAGCCAGTCATGGAGCTTATCTCCAACACAACCACACCTATCCCCAATCCTCCAACACTCCCCAATTTTACTTCTCCTTCCTCCAAGTAAAATCCCAGCCTCCTTCCTTCTGAGTCAGTTGCCCTCTCTGAGATGTTATTCCCTAAGTACTACATAGGCACCTGCATGCAACAGTTATACTTGTTTCTACTTTCTGCATCCCAGCATATCTATCTCCCATCCCCCATATCACCTTTAGGCTTTGCCAGGTGCTCCTCAGAGAGCAGGCTCTTTATTCTGGGGAAGTAACTCATCTTACAAAGAACGCACTCCTGCCTGTCAACATTTTTCACTCGTATGACACAAAGTGAGTATCATTGAAAGAGCACGCATGGATGGGTTGCGGTCACATCACCCATATCATAACTATTTTCCTCCTCAAACCCACCCCTCTCATGAACTTCTCTAGCTCTGTTCCGGGCACCATTATCCTTCTCGTTACCCACAGTGAACACCTTGATATGTTCTTTAATTTCAAATGCTGGCTGTTTTTCCTCACTTGTCTTCACCCCCACTACTCCTTGGCCCCCATGTCCAGTTAATTGACAAGCCTTGGGTATCTATATAACCATCTCTTGCATCTGTCCCATTCTCTTTTAACTTTGTCACCATTCCTCAGCTGCCTTCTCACTCTGGAACTTCCCTCAACACCTGGAGCCTTCTCACTCTGGATATCCTTCTGTCATGCTGGTCACCTTTTCTCATTAGTAAGCTCCTTCTAGAGACTTTGATTTTGTAGATGGGTCCAGGAAGGGGTATTGTGGGGTTCAAATGAGATAAGGGATGTAAAGCACTTTGCAAACCTTGAAGAACTATGTAAATGCCTATTATTATTATTAACCTACCAATTATTGTTATTATTATTATTATTATTAACCTACCATCATCAGGCCCCCAGTCTAGTAATGGCTTCATTCCATGAGCCTGCACTCCTGCTTAGCTCAAGCAATGTTTATATAGCAATACACAGGTGTTTTGGTAAGGGTTTAACAACTGGGCTCTCTTGGGGGGAGGAGAAGCATGTACGTACACTTACAAGTTTAATCTGCATTATTAATACTTTCCTGAGTCTAGACATCAAAACAAAAATCAAGCTGTTCACACTGAAAATGTAATAATGGTCTTTCACGAACTAGTTAGAGCTGGCTCCAGCCCATTCCAGGGCCATGACTGGGACATGTTTCATCCCCCCCTGAGTTTCACTCCTGACTCTTCCTAGATTTTGCAACATGTCCCAGTGTGGGTACCTCCTCTCACTACCCTCAGCTTTTTAACTTTCTCTTATGCATTTTTGCCCATTAGAAGGTAAATTCCACTTTTTTAACTTGCATTTTTATCCCACCACACTTAGCACAGAACCTTGCACATAGTAAATGTTTAGTAAATGCTTGTGGTCTGCTTGCCATCCTCGCTACCCACACTGCTATCCTACTAGATCAGGTCCTCATTACCTTTCACTGGGCTATTACAATAGCTCTCTGGCTTATTTCCCTACCTCAAGTGACCTCCTTCTTCGATCTCCTTTCCACACATGTGGAAAAACAATTTTCCTAAAGCTCGTGTCTGACTATGTCAGTCTCCTGATGAAACAACTCCAATAATTTCCTACTGACAACAGAGTCATTGTTATTTTCTTTTTGAAATTTCTATTATACGTGTAAGTTGTATAATATCACAGTAAAGAGTACATTGTTCCTTCTTAGACTGCCTTCCCTGAACATTACCCACTCTCATGTTCTTTGCATAGCTATATCGCAAGGTTCTGTCCTAAGCCCCTTTCTCTTCTCTTTCTATTCTCTCTGTGTCTCTGTCTCTGTATGTCTACCTGTCTGTCTACCTGTCTGTCTCTCCAACTGTCTCTCTCTCTGTCTTTATGTCTCTCTCTCTCTATATATATATGTGTATGTATTATACATACATATATATATACACACATACATGGGGATCTCTTTAGTTCCCATGGATTAAATTGTTGTTTCTCTACAATTCCCAAATCTGTATACTCAGTCTTCATTTCTCTAATGAGTTAAGGTCCCACATCACCCATTGTCTTCTAGGTATATCAACCTCGTTCCGCTGGCAATTAAATCTCCAAATTCCCCAAATGGAAATCATTATCTCCCCACCCCACTCCCACTCACCCTTCTTCTTAACTTCCCTATCTTTATGGTGTGCTCCACCATCTTGCCAGTCACCCAGGTTCACCTTAGAGCCATCCTTGACTCCTCATTCTTCCTGATCCCCCATTATCTCTAGTGAGCTTCCAAAATTCTATCAATTATGCCTCAATAACATTTCTTCTCTGATATATTCATTACCCTAGTTCAGGTTCTCATCACCTCTCACACATACTATTGCTTGAACTTTCTAATAGAGTGCATTGACTCCAGTCTCTCCCATCCCTAATCAATTCATGAATTTCCAAATAGATATTCCTAAAGCATAGGTCTGTGCACGTCATTTCCTTGCTCAAGAAGCTTCATTGACTCTCTATTACCTCTAAAATGAATAGAAACTCTTCTGTTTGTAGTGTAAAGCCATTCACAATCTGGATCCTGCCTATCTTTCCAGGATGATTATAAATTACGGCTGTTCATGAATTTTACATGCTAGACAACAATCCAATTTGCTGCTCCCTGCACATGGTAATCCATGTGCTTTTGCACACTGTTGGAATGTTCTCACTTCTTATATCTACCTCTTAGAGTCCTTAGATCCCTTCAAGACAATTTGAAAAAAGCCTTCTCTGATGACCCCAGTTGATAGCACCTTTCATCCCACCCCCAAATTACTTTGTTTTTTACCATCTATATAATTTGTATGTACTTGTCTGTGTACAAGCTTTTCCCCCAGTAGAATGTAAGCGTCTTTTTTTTTGTTTTTTGTTTTTATTTTTTTTTATAAAATTCTTTTTTTTATTTTTAGTTTTCAACATTTACTTCCACAAGATTTTGAGTTCCAAATTTTCACCCCATCTCACCCCTCCCCCCACCCCAAGATGGCATGCATTCTGAATAACCCTTCCCCTAGTCTGCTTTCCTTATTTCTCCCCCCCTTCCCCTTCTATTTTCCTGTAGGGCAGGATAGATTTCTGTACCCCATTTCTTATATTTCTTATTTCCCAGTTGCATATGAAAACATTTTTTTTTAAACATGTGTTTTTAAAACTTTGGGTTCCAAATTTTCTCCCTTCCTCCCTCCCCACCCACCCTCATTGAAAAGGCAAGCAACTCAATATAGGCTATACATGTGCAGTTATGCAAAATACTTCCATAGTAGACATGCTGCGAAAAACTAACTCTATTTCCCTTAATCCTATCCTGCCCCACCCCCATTTATTCTATTCTTTCTTTTGACCCTGTCCCGCCTCAGAAGTATTAGCTTCTGATTACCCCCTTTCCCAATCTGCCCTCCTTTCTATCATCAACCTACTCTCTTGTCCCCTTCCCCTCCTATTTTCCTGTAGGGTAAGACAGATTTCCATATCCAATTGAGTGTGTATGTTATTCCCTCCTTAAGTCAAATCCTATGAGAATAAGATTCACTCATTCCCTCTCACCTTCCCCCATTTCCCCTCCACTATAAAAGCCTTTTCAGTTTTTTTTGTGAGATAATTTACCCCATTCTACCTTTCCCTTTCTCCTTCTCCTAGTATAATCTTCTCTCATCCCTTAATTTTATTCTCCAGATATGACCCCTTCATCTTCAACTCACCCTGTGCCCTCTATCTATCTATCTATCCACATATATATACATATATATGTACATATATATGTATCTATATATATGTATATACACACACATACATATAATTTTTTCCCTCCAACTACGCTAATACTGACAAAGGCCTCATGAGTTACAAATATCATCTTTCCATGCAGGAATGTAAACAGTTCAACCTTAATAAGTCTCTTATGATTTCTCTTTCCTGTTTACCTCTTCATGTTCCACTTGAGTCTTGTATTAGAAAGTCAAATTTTCTCTTCAGCTCTGGTCTTTTTATCAAGAATGCCTGAAATTTCTCTATTTCACTGAATGACCATTTTTTTCCCTGAAGAATTATACTCAGTTTTGCTGGGTAGATAATTCTTGATTGGAATCCTATCTCCTTTGCCCTCCGAAATATTATATTCCATGCCCTGTGGTCCCTTAATGTAGAAGCAGCTAAATCTTGTGTTATCCTGATTGTGTTTCCATAATACTTGAATTGCTCCTTTCTGGCCGCTTGTAATATTTTCTCCTTGACCTGGGAGCTCTGGAATTTGGCTACAATATTCCTAGGAGTTTTCCTTTGGGGATCTCTTTCAGGAGGATTCTTTCAATTCTATATTGCCCTCTGGTTCTAAAATATCAGGGCAGTTTTCCTTGATCATTTCTTGAAAGATGATGTCTAGGCTCTTTTTTTGATCATGGCTTTCAGATAGTCCAATAATTTTTAAATTATCTTTCTTGGATCTATTTTCCAGGTCAGTTGTTTTTCCAATGAGATATTCACATTCTTTTCTAATTTTTCATTCTTTTGGATTTGTTTTACAGTGTCTTGATTTCTCATAAAGTCACTAGCTTTCAATTGTTCTATTCTAATTTTTAAGGAAGTATTTTCTTCTGTAATCTTTTGGACTTCCTTTTCCATTTGTCCAATTTTGCTTTTTAGGGCATTCTTCTCCTCATTGGCTTTTTGGACCTCTTTAGCCATTTGGGTCAGGCTATTTTTGAAGGTGTTTTTTTCTTCAGTATTTTTTTGGGTCTCCTTTTAGCAAGCTGTTGACTTGTTTTTCATTATTTTCTTGCATCACTCTCATTTCTCTTCCCAGTTTTTCCTCTACTTCTCTTACTTGCTTCTCAAAATCCTTTTTGAGCTCTTCTAAGGCCTGGGACTGATTCATATTTTTCTTGGAAGTTTTGGGTATAGGAGCTTTCACTTTGTTTTCTTCTTCTGGTTGCATGTTCTGATCTTCTTTGTCTCCAAAGTAAGATAATATAGTCTGACTCTTTTTGCGCTGCTTGCTCATGATCCCAACCAATTACTTGAGTTTTAAACTCCTTGTTAAGGTAAGAGTCTATTTCCAATGTGGAGAGTATACTGTCCCAAGCTTCAGGGGTTTGTACAGCTGTTTTCAGAGATACTTCTAGGGACCTGAAAAATGTCAGTTCTTCCAAGGTGCTATGATAAATGGTGAGGTGTTTCCTCTCCACAGCCACAACAAGCTCCACCGCACCAGCACTCCTCCTTGCCCCAGGACCTCCCCTCAGAACTGTGACCCAGATCCAAGCACCTGTAAAGCAAGAGATTCCTGCCTCTGCACTGGCAAAGAGATCTCTGCAATCCCCCTCCGATCAGCCACTCGATTCCGCCTCAGCCTGTGGGCCGGAAGCTCAGGAAATAGTCGCTGCCCCAGGCCTCACTCGAGACTTGCGGCTGAGACCTAGCTCTTCTCTCACAGCAGTCACAGACTTTTCCCACTGACCTTCTAAATTGTCTTTGGCATTCAGGGGTTGAGAAGTCTGGAAACTGTCACAGCTGCCCGTGATTCAGTCCTCTGAGGCCTGCTCCAGGGTCACTGCAGCCTGTGTGCCCATGCCGAACTACGCTCCTCTCTCTACCTGGCGTGATATACCTTTCTGATCAACCATCCAGGCTGTCTTGGGCTGGAAATTTGTTTCACTCTGTCTTTTTGTGGGTTCTGCTGCTTTAGAATTTGTTTAGAGCCATTTTTTAATAGGTATTTGGAGGGGTTTGAGTGAGAGCTCTAGCAAGTCACTGCTTTCCCTCAGCCATCATGGCTCCGCCCCTCTAAATATAAGCTTCTTGAGGGCAGAGAATGTTTTGCTTTATCTTTGTATCCCCAATGCCTTGTACTTCACAAAATCATAGAATTAGAAAGTTTGAAGAGAATACTAGTGATCATCTAGTCCAATGAATCCCCACTATAAGATACTCAAAAAGGGACAGGTAAATGCTTGAGGTAAATGGGTAAAAAGGGTAAAAAAGGGGTAAAAATGTAAAAAGGGACAGATAAATGCTTAATAAATGCATTTTTAATTGAATTGAATTAATGACCTAGATTGAGTAGTTAATAACACCTAGCAGTTATATAATGCTTAAAGCACTTTACAAATATTATTTCATCCTCACAACAACCTTGAGAGGTAGATGCTATTACCATCTCCACTTTACAGATAAAGGAATTGAGACAGGGAAAGGCTAAGTGACTTACTCAGGGTCACAAATCTAGTTGAATTCAGATTGTCTCACTCCCAGTCCAGTACACTACCATATCACCACCGGCTGCTTCATCTAGTTCTACTTGCAAGACTGACCTCAAAGATTTATAACCCATCGATTACCACCCAAACCAGGCAATTCGGCAGCGATGGTCTACAAAAGCTATTAGCTGTGACTTAACCTCTGTTTTAGCATTAAACTATAATCTAGTTCAGCAGTGACTTCAAACTCAAATAGAAATGAGAGCCACTAAACTGTAGGTAAGATCTCTGCAGGCTGCATATTGATTTGGTTTTAACATGTACTGTTAACTATTTTTTTATTGTTTTTATTTTATTAAATATTTCCCAATTATATTTTCATCTGGTTCAGGCTGCACTGGAGAGTACTGTAGGCAGCAGGCAGCCCAAAAGCCATGTACTTGACATCTCTATGGTACAATCCATGTTACCCATCTTTTAAGCTACAAATAGAAATACTCAAAGACTATTCTTCTTGTAGGAATAGAATTGGCTCAGCATAAAAGAAGATGCCTTCATTACATTCTCTTCATCTTTATATTTGCTATTCTCCTTGTTTGGCTCTGTTTTTTCATTTGGGAACCTTTGGAAATGCATACATTTTCTTTTACAAAAGAAGCATGGCATTTTTCCCTTTGATATGAAAACATTTATTAATATTTGAATTGAGCTTTCAAAAGCCAAGTGCCTTTAATTTGAAACTTATGAATAAAAGATTTGTACTTTGATTAAATTTTTCTCTAAGGCACCTGTGTCTTTCCCTTATTGATCATTATGTTGCACTAGGAAAGAGGGGCTAATTCATGGTGTTACTATTTTAATTAATGTTTAACAGTGTTCCTTCATTGTGGGGTATTCCACCATCTCCAAGAACAGGTCAGCATTCTGAACTCTTTTCCCAGAATTCCCTTTCTGCCCTGAGAGGAGCTTTGCTAAATTAGAAGCAAATTTTTTGTTGGGCAAAAATCGCATTTCATTCTGGCAATAACCATCTCAGTTAAACTTGGCTCTTGATTATGTGGAATGAATGGAAAGAAAGTTATACCTAGGATGAGGAAACTGGGGTGAGGTGACTAGAGCTCTGTGAAAGGGCATGAAAATTTAGAGGGCACAAATATGTAAAATACTTACTTAAAAAATATTTTTAAAAATATACATTTAGAAAATTTAAGTTCACATTTTGATAGCTCTTTCAGTTCTTCAATAATATAGAAACAAGTGAGTTTGTTATCTAATTTATACAAATAATTAGTTAAATTAGAAATTTACCAGAATAGTAGCTTACTAGGTGAGCTCATTGTGGCCTGCCCTCTTCCCATCTCTGCCCCAGGCAGTTGCATCTCCCAGAGTAATGGAGAATATTCATAGGGTTACTCCCAGGAAGATAAATGTCCTGAGGTCTTTATCTCCATCCCCATGGGATGCTGTCCCAAGGCTTCTCCTTCATAATACCAGTGACCAAGTTTCCTCTGTTTATACATTAGTGTCCCAGGTTTTCCCTTCCTGCTTTACTGAATTTGTCTTAATTACTTCTTCTATTCTTTTTATATTATGAACTATAAAGTTGTTGAGAAGACACATTTTGTGAAGCTGGCCCTGAGTGCCAATATATCTTGTTATAGCCACAAGTAGAAATTGCCTCTGAAAATGTTTTGTCCAAATGGCTTTTTTTCCCCAACAATTATTTAAGAATTTAAGTAAGGAACTTGGTGTCCACACAATCCTCACATTCCCAGGAAATAATAACAGCAAGAATAACAATTATTAGGGACATTGTTGCTAAGTGTATGTAAAAATCAGCAAAGCATGGTTACAGTGGAAGATAGTCATAATCACTAATCTTTCCAGGAAAATACAAAATAGGCTCTAAATTGAACTGGATGGTTATTAGTGTACATGTTTTATTTCTCCTAGTAGTAAATTCCTCGAGTATAAAGACAATTTTATTTCTGTATCTCATTCAGTGAATAACACAATGCTTTGATCATAATAGATACCCAATAAATGTTTGTCAAACATTGAGGGCCAAACTCCTTTTTAAGTTGATAAACCCAGAGGCTAATTCACAAAATTGGAACCACCCCATCAAGAAAGGAAACTAGTATAGGGCTAAAGTGTGATGTAGTGGACAGAACACTGGACCAAGAACAAAGACCAGAATTCTGATTCTGACTTTGGCAATAGTTAGCTGTCTTACCTTGGGCCCGTAATTTAACCTCTCTGGGACTCAGTTTCTTCATCAGCAAAATAAGGAGTGAGAGGAATGAGGGTCCACCTCAGAGCCTAAAGGTTCTCTAGAGGACATCTCTCTCTCTCCTCACTCTCTCTCTCTCTCTCTCTCTCTCTCTCTCTCTCTCTCTCTCTCTCTCCTTCTCTTTCATTAATAAATGTTTATTGACTGATTCTCTGTAGAGTTTTTTGATTCTTTAGGATGAAATTCCCATAGCAAGTTACAACAATGGAAATTCCTGATTTGAATTCCAGTTCCAGAAAGAAATTCCTCTGGTTACTATACAAAATAGTCAGACATGTATCAATTCCATAAAATTAAGTTTAATCCAATTCAATTTGCCAAGCAATTATTAAGCAGACAGTATGTGAAAGGCATTGTTCTAAGGCTTCATTAAAAATAAATAAAAGACACAGAGAACATTTGAAGTATGAAAGCATGGAAAAATATCTATTTTTACTGTGGTTTAATTTTATTTGAAGCAGTCTTAAAAATATCCTAGTCAACTTGTCCTTATCAATGTCAGGCCTTCTCTTTATTAGTCAATCCCCACCCCCACCCCCACCCTTCTTCTGTCAGGTAACTAACTATATTGGTATGTTCAGACAAAGCTCAGGTAATTGAAGCAATTAATGCAAAACAACCACAATAAAGAACAAAACAAGGAAACATAGACTGAAAACTTAAGTGTCTTCAACATGTGGCAGGCCCACTGTCTGCTTTCCACTGAGGGTCAATAGGTATTTTTTTTTTTTTAGGCCTGGACGTTTTTTCATGGCTGAGCTGAAGTCTATGATGCATGGTGTTTTTTTAATGTGATCATTTAAAGCCCTATTTCTAATGGCATTCAGAAGCAAAAGCCATAGAAAACTAAATTTAAACACCTCTGAGAATAAAAACATTCAATGTGCCATTTTTACAACCCGATTCCTGATTTCTTAGGCACATGTGATACAATTATTCCATTTCCTCTTGCTCTCTCTGGCATTAACCACTTTCTTCCTTGCCCATCCTCCCCATCACCCTCTTCTCTTCTCACATCCATCTGGATGGTGGTCTCAAAATTATTGGTGAGCTATTCAACATTCTTTTCCCTAGACCTGCATGGATGATACCCACAGGCCCCAGACTGAACAGGGCTTGCCAGGCAGTTGTGAAATTAGAGGAAGGTATGGAAATATTGACATTGCATTTATTGGGGAAATCACTAGGATTCCTCACCTTTCTGAAACAGAATGTAGACAGTTTTCCAGTGGATCTGTTCAACTCTATTTCGTCATCTCTTAGAGAAATAGAGCCTAGAACTGTGATAGTTTCCATTTGTCTGTCTTTGATTTCATTCAGTAATAAATTTAAGGAATTCTTTCCAAATGACTTAACCAGTGGAGAATTAGAAAGCCCTTTCAATAACGAACTCAATAGGTTTCATTATCCAATTTTATACAAATGAAGAGTCTATTTTGCATTCTCATTTTTTTTAAGTCTGGTTTGATGCAAGGTTACTTTTCTTTCTCTTTCCTTTTTTTGGTAAGTAGTATTTTTTTCCAACTACATATAAAGGTAGTTTTCAACATTCAATTTTAAAAAAAAATATTTTATTTTCCCCAGTTAAATGTAAAAACAACTTTAACATTCATTTTTAAAACTCTGAGTTTCACATTCTCTCCCTTCCTCCCTCCCCACCCCACCCCATTGAGAAGGCAATTCAATATAGGTTATACATATGTGGTCATGCAAAACACTTCCATAATAGTCATGTTGGGAAAGACTAACTATATTTCCCTCCATCCTACTCCCCCCCCCACATTTATCTTTTTTCTCTCTCTCCTTTTACCCTGTCCCTCCTTAAAAGTGTTTTACTTCTTACTACCCCCTCCCCCAATCTGCCATCCCTTGTATCAACCCCCCCCCCACATTCTCTCATCCCTTGCCTCCCTACTTTTCTATAGGGTAAAATAGATTTCTATACTCAATTGAGTGTGTATGTTATTCCCTCTTTAAGCCAATTCTGATGAGAGTAAGGATCACTCACTCCCCCTCACCTCCCTAGTTTTCCCATCCACTAAAAGCAGCTTTTTCTTGCCACTTTTATGTGAGATAATTCACCCCATTCTACCTCTCCCTTTTTCTTTCTCCCAGTACATTCCTCTCTTACCCATTAATTTTATTTTTTAGATGTCATCCCTTCATAGTCAACTCACACCTGTGCCCTCTGACTATATATCCTCCTTCAACTATCCTAATAATGAGAAAGGTCTTATGAGTTACAAATGTCATCTTTCCATGTAGGAATATAAACAGTTTAACTTTAATAAGTCCTTTATGATTTCTCTTTCCTGTTTACCATTTCATGCTTCTCTTGAGTCTTGTATTTGAAAGTTTAATTTTCTATTTAGCTCTGATCTCTTCCCAAGAATGCTTGAAATTCCTCTATCTCATAGAATGTCCATTTTTTCGCCTCATGGATTATACTCAGTTTTGCTGGGTAAGTGATTCTTAATTGTAATTCTACCTCCTTTGCCCTCCAGAATATCATATTCTAAATCCTCCTATCCTTTAATGTAGAAGCTGCTAAATCTTGAGTTATCCTGATTGTGGCTCCACAATACTTGAATTGTTTCTTTCTGGCAGCTTGCAATATTTTCTCCTTGACCTGGGAACTCTGGAATTTGGCTATAATATTCCTGGCAGTTTTCATTTTGGAATCTCTTTCAGGAGGTTCTCAGTGGATTCTTTCAATTTCTATTTTACCCTCAGGTTCTAGAGTATCAGGGCAGTTTTCCTTGATATTTTCTTGAAAGATGATGTCTAGGCTCTTTCTTTTTTGATCATGGTTTTCTGGTAGTCCAATAATTTTCAAATTATCTCTCCTGGATTTATTTTCCAGGTCAGTTGTTTTTCCAATGAGATATTTCACATTGTCTTTTATTTTTTCATTCCTTTAGTTTTGTTTTATTATTTCTTGATTTCTCATAAAATCATTAGCTTCCATTTGCTCCATTCTAATTTTTAAAGAATTATTTTCTTCAGTGAGTCTTTAGACCTCTTTTACCATTTTGCTTAGTCTGGTTTTATAGGTGTTATTTTCTTCAGTATTATTTTTGTGTCTCCTTTACCAGCTGTTGACTTGTTTTTCATGATTTCCTTGCTAGCAAAGAGACCCCTATAATCTCCTGAACTTGCTTGACCCACTTACTGTGTGTGGGCTGAGAGCTCCAGAAGCAACCTCTACAGCTGCTGATTCAATCATTCCCAAGGCCTGCTCCTAGTTTCCTGGGGCTAGGGCTGTGCTGGTGTGGCTCACGCTGAACTGAACTCCACTCTCAGGCAGGTTCAATAGACCTTTCCTGCTGACCTTCTAAATTGTCTTTGGCATCTGTGAGCTGAGAGGTCTGGAAACCACCACTGCTGCCAGTGATTCAGTTACCCTGAGGCCTGCTATGGGGCCAGGGCTGGGGCTGGGCTGATATGGGCCATGCTGGACTGTGCTCCTTTCTCACCCTGGTGCAAGAGACCTTTCCTGTTGACCTTCCAGGTTGTCTTAGGCTGGAAATTTGTTTTACTCTGTCTTTTTGTGGGTTTTACTGCTCTAGAATTTGTTTAGAGTAATTTTTTAAAGATATTTGGAGGGGTTTGGGGAAAGCTCAGGTGAGTCCCTGCCTTTACTCTGCCATCTTGGCTTTGCCCTCCCAACATTCATTTTTTATAAGATTTAGAATTTTTTTGTGTAAATTTTTTTAATTTAATGTAATCAAAATTATCCATTTTGCATTTCATAATGTTCTCTATCTTTTGTTTGATTATAAATTCTTCTGTTCTCTATAGATCTGACAGCTAAACTATTCCTTGCTCCCTTAATTTGCTTATGGTATCATCCTTTAGGTCTAAATCATGTACCCATTTTGATCTTATATTGGTATATGGTGGGACATATTGGTCTATACCTAGTTTCTGCCACACCATTTTCCAGTTTTCCCAGCAGTTTTTGTCAAATAGTGAGTTCTTATCCTAGAAGCTGGAGTCTTTGGGTTTATTAAACAGTAGGCTATTATAATCATTTACTACTTTGTCTTGTGTACCTAATCTATTCTACCAACCCATCACTCTATTACTTAGCCAGTACCAAATAGTTTTGATGAGTGCTGCTTTATAATATAGTTTTAGGTCTAGTACGGCTAGGCCACTTTCCTTTGTTTTGTTTTGTTTTCATTAATTCCCTGATATTCTTGACCTTTCATTCTTCCGGATAAATTTTGTTATTATTTTTTCTAGCTCTATAAATTAATTTTTGGTAGTTTGTTTGGTATGGCATTGAATAAGTAAATTAATCCAGGTAGAATTGTCATTTTTACTATGTTAGTTTGGCCTACCCATGAGCAACTGATATTTTTTTCCCACTTGTTTAGATCTGACTTTATTTGTGTGAAAAGTGTTTTGTAATTGTATTCAATAGTTCCTAAATTTGTCTTGGCAAGTAGACTATCCCTAGGGGATAGTGGAGGGGGTTTCATATAATATACATATAGGTAAGTAAACATCAAAGCGATAGAAAATAATTAAAAATAATTTCAAATATCCCCGTCCCTTCCTTCACAGTTTTCTTTTGTGTATTACCTTCTCCCATTAGACTGTAAGCTCCTTGAAGGCAGAAATTGTCTTCTGTTTTGTTTTGTTTTTGTATTTGTATCTCCCCCCACTTAGCACAGTGCTGGAGATTACACACAAAACATTTGGCACAAAGTAGTTGCTTAATACTTTTATTGACTGAAAAAAATTTACCCTTCTTTGGACAATAGCACCAAGGTCATAGGATTTAGAGCTAAACTAGAAAGTATCTAGCCCAACTGATCCATCTTACAGATGAGAGAAGGGAGGCCCGGAAATGAGAAGCAACCAGATCGTGCAGATGGTTAATAACAAAGATGAGCTTTGAACCCTCACGCTGTGACTCCAAAGCCAATGCTCATCCCATTAAACCCCACTGACTCCTTCCCAAGGCTTTGTCCTTTAACTAAGGAGAGATATTCATTAGAAGGGAAGAAAATGATGGACCTTTGGCTTTTACTATTCCCACAATTTTGTGTATTTCCCCTCCTCACCGCCAATCCAAATTCCAGCCATTCTTCCACTTTCAACTCAAGTCTGTCCTCCCCCTCCTCAGTGAGGCTCACCTTGATGAATCCAAGGGAGCTGATGTTTCCCTCCTTTGATTTCCAGTAACACTTCCTGTCTCCATGCTTCCTTCTGGAACTTAATCACATACTTCAAGAGATAGGATGGAGTAGTGGGAAGAACAACAGACTTGAAAGCAGAATCCAAACTAGGATGTTTGTTAGTTGTGTTACCATGGAAAGGTCACTTGATTGGGCCTTAGTTTCTTCATCTGTAAAATGGGGGTGTTACTTAAAGTAACCTCAGGATTCCTTCCTTTTGTTCTGTTTTCTTTTTGTGAGGAAGGCACTTCATAAATGTGATGCCAAGTGGGTAACTGTAGCCAGTACCAACTTCTCTTTAGCAGTCAGCTCCGGAGCATGGGCAGATAATCAAGCCCCACCTGCCAAGGGCATCATCCAGTACCAGAATACACTCCTAAGGAACTGCCAAGCTTCCCATGCCCCTCTCTGACTCTCAGAGAATGCTTTGGGGCTACTTTATTTTTGTGAATAGTATTGCTCTTTTTTTCATCTATCTAAAGGTTGCTGGGGACCACCCATTGAGATCATGGCTCATAGACCCCATCCTAACTAGAGAAACTCCCATTTTCATGTTGCCCTAGCTATGTTTCTGTTAAGGTTGATATTTAGACATGCTTGACTATAGGTTTTGTAATCAGGATATTAGAATGAATGAATGAAAGCATGTTAATATCAACGCACCTGGGATAAGTAATTGGTGCAGTGGATAGAGTGCAAGTTAGGAAGACTCATCTTCCTGAGTTCAAATCTGGCCTCAGACACTAGCCATGTGACCCTGGGCAAGTCACTTAACTCTGCCTCAGTTTCCTCATCAGTAAAATAAGCTGGAGAAGGAAATGGCAAATCACTCCACTATCTTTGCTAAAAAAAACGCCAAATGGTATCACAAAGAGTCAGAGAAGATTGAAATGATTGAATAACAACCTGGAATGTCCCAGGTCCTGAGCCCATGATCTTCCTTCAGTCTCGGCCTCAATCACTCAGCAAGAAATGACTCCTAAAGGCCAGAAATTTGGTTCCTAACCTTCTCTCTCACAGAGGATTTGGCAAAGTTGTTTGCCCACAGCTTTTTCACTTGCTACAAACCTCCCTTGTAGCTTAGTGGTCAAAGTGCTGATGAGATATGGGAACACAGAGAACTTTACTATTTCTCCCAGAAAATTGCATATGCAACTTTATGAGCAATCTGGCATCTGGTCTTAGCCCTGCTCCAAGATTTCTAGCTCACTCAGGTGCATATATTTAATTTTCATCTCTGTCCTTATAATACCAAGCAAAGTTCAGCAAAGTTTCCCCATGGATGTAAACTGCCTGTCTACCTCAATCTTGGAGGCAGCTAGGTGACTCAGTGGATAAAGCAGAAAAAAAACCTGATTCCTTCTCAGTCTTTTAGAGAACTATTTGGTAATGGCATTGATCATTTCTTCAACCTTCACAATTGTCTTCCTTTGCAATGTTGAAAAGTCATCATAGAAACCTTTACCCTAAGTTCTTTCGCTTTACCCAACATCAATTAATCTAGGAACTTTCAGATTTTTCTGAATTTTACCATTTTTTCACTTGTTATGGCTAATAATATTCCATTATATTCATATACCATAATTTTTCAGCCAATTTCAAATTGAGGGATGCTTTTTTCCAACCCTTTAATATAATTAAAAAGCACTGCTATGGCAGTGTACAAATTGCTTGTGATAAAGTAAAATCATTAAACTTATTGATATACAATAAACCTTACAACTTTTTTATACTTAAAAGTGTTGAATATGTACTCTGTCTTCCTTTTGATGAAATTACTTGTTTTACAAGATGTGACATTGAGTTTACGTATTCTTTAATTCTTCATCATGAAATCACACTTTTTTGCACATCAGATATTCAGCTTACCTTTGACAAATGGAACATTTTTACAAGTCTAGCTTTGATTAGACTCCAAGAGTTTTCAACAGTATTTAAATTGGGTGAATTCCCAGGGCATTGAGCTAGGTTCATCTCCATCTCTAGAATAAATTCCTTGACCTTTCTTATCATGAGCATCACTCAGGTCCATATTGCGGTATTTAATCTTCATTAAAGAATTTCTATGATCATGGAATTATTTTGTTCCTTGGTATATTATTTGTCATGATTCATAATTATTTTGATAGGAATGAGACTTTCAGGCCCACTAGAAGTACAAAAAAAGACTCCCATTTTTTTTTTGAGTGGCTGTTTTATGGTCTGATGAAGATGCCCAGAACCTACTGACTCACCTGGAATTCTTCTGACAATGATTTTGGTATAGCCTTAAGTGAAAAAGGGAATTTTGTGGAAAATAGTATCTTTTTTCTAATTTTCAGTATTTCCATCTTTCTATTGTCTTGCCCATAATAAAATTATTTTTTTCTTCAAAGTTTGCAACTTTTAAAAAAATTTGTGTTTCTGATGTCTTACCAAACTTCAAGAAGCCTATGCCGTGTTGTAGAAAATCAAAATTAACCCATCTGGCTTAGAGCTCTCTCTGAAGGTCTTTGTTTATTTTCTGACTGTTAATTAGATTGTTGTGTAGCAATTTTGAGGGCTAGTTATTGTTTTTTGTTTTTGTTTTTAATCATATATTCATTTGTAATTTAGTGGGACTATTTCATTGTGGTCTTGAATAATCCTTGAAACTCTTGATTTCCTTCCACCAACAGCCACTATATCTAATAGTCATTGAACTGTGCTGTTTAAGAGCTATAATTTTTGCACATTTCCATGAAGTATTGGGACACTTTTAAAAACTACACAATTAAATATGCAACAAAAGAGAACAACAAAATGTATGTGTGGCACAAAATCCAGCACTCTACTGACAAACAATTAATTAAAGGTGAAGAAACCAGTTCAATCCAGTTTCATCAGGTCAAGGTCGAACATTGCTTAGCCTAGTGATGGTAGATGTATTGCTGTATCAAGATGATTGCTTGTCCCAAGTAATTTGCATACCCTTATATAAATACTTTCATGCATATGGGCCCTTTCTTTTTAATATTTTTGAGGTATATTTCTAGTAGTACTATAACTGGGTTAAAGAGTATGCTTTAGTGTCACTTTGCATATAGTTACAAATAATTTTCAAGAATGATTGGGGCAATGCACATTTCCATTAGCACATTGATCCTCAAACAGCTCCTACTATAATTGTTGTTTTCCTTTTTTACCATCTTTGCAAAACTAATTAATGGGTCTGAGATAGAACCTAATAATTGTTTAATAGCTAATCTGTTCATTGCATTTTCTACGCCCCATAACCTAACACTGAACTTCACAACTGCTTGGAATTCAAGAAGTATATTCACCACTTCACAAATGAGAAAACTGCAGCAGAGAAAAGTTAAGTGGTTTGTCCAAAGTCATTCAGTTAATAAGCAGCAGAGCTGGGATTTCAACCCATCTTCTTTCTACTACACAAGGATAGCATCTCATAAGGATGATATTTCGGATACAGTCAGCTCATGTCCCACCCACCTTTCTATTCCCCAAGAGCTGCATGGAGAAGGGTCTGCACCCTACCTCCTGCTAGATCTCAAAGGCCAGCCAGCCTGGGCCAGCTCAGGCCAGCTCTGAGGCAGACTCAGAGCAATGGCAGTACCTCATCAGGGACTCTGTCTGTGAGTTTATTGTTTTCATTTTGCCTGGCAGTGAGAAACAAAGAGCCCTGTGCAGGAAGTTTTTGTTGTCAGTCGGACTTATTTTTCCTGGCTAGTTCAACTAGTGTCTCTAGCCAAAAGGGTCTGGTTTTAGAATTCTTGTTCTGTCCCTCTTAAAGTTGAAAGCTTTGGAGTATAGCTCAGGGCTTTAGAGATGGCTAAGTAGTTAATACAGTGTCAAGGTAACAGATTAGCCCTAGGCCTGCTCCAAGCTTTCCAAATCAAGGGAAAGGACCGAAAGGAAAGGTGTCTGTTGTTAAGTTGTTAAGCTAACACTTTTCTTAAGGTGCTTTTTTAAGGGTATAACAAGAAAACATACCCTTTATAAATCTTCCCACTTGCTGTAGGCTTAATATTTAGCAAGTTAAAGCCCCCCAAAAGTTTGACCAAAGCCAGTCTTGGCTTGAATATAATGAAACCTTGAGTATTCACAACTGAATTCACAGAAAGTCTGTGATGTTCGCACAAAGTACAAAGCTTTTCAGGAGTGCACTTAAGATCAGGGTTTAAGGCAGACACGTGCATGAATTTGTAAGTAATCAGCTGCTCTTTAGAGCAGTCAATATAAGCGTCTTTAAAATAAAATCATTGCATTTCAAGGGAGAGTATCATTTTAACAGACCTCACTAGAGAGTTCAGCTTTCACTTAGTCCTTGACACAATCCTTTCCTTTTCCCTTCCTCTCCCTTTTATTCATATTTTTGGGACTGCAAGGAAAGAACATTGGGCTTGGAATCTTTGAACTTGAGTTCAAATTTTACTCTTTCTACCTATGTGATCCTAGGCAAAATCGATAAATAAATTAATACATATTGATGAATATTCACAAACATAGGATGGGAAAGGTTTGGTTAACTATGTAGCAGTTTGTCTGAAAAAGATTGGGTGCTTTTAATGAATTGTAAACTCAAAAAAAGTCAAACAGTGTGATGTGCCAACAAAAACAAAAACAAAACCTAATGCAATATTAGACTGAATTAAGAGAAGCATAGTAAATGTTTATTGTTGGACAAATAGTGTTCTGATCTAAAGAGGTAATCGAACCATTGTATTCTTAGTCTGACCAAATGAAGAATATTTATTCATTTCTGGGCATCTCATCTTAAAAGGGACATTGATGAGGCAGAGCCCTAAGTATAATTACAACAAATAAAAATCAGTTGAAGGAAATGAGGAAGTTTAGCCTAAAGAAGAAAAAGACTTGGGGAGGGTTGAGGAGAAGTATGCTGACAACTACTTCAAGCAGGACTTCAAGTAGCAGAACTAAGAACAAAGGATAGAAGTCATAAGTAGGTAAATTTAGGTTCTACATAAGGAAAAACTTCCTACATTTTTAAACTGTGCAATGTGCCTGTACCCGGAGGTAATTAAGGTTGCCTTCCCTTGGAATCTTTTCAAAAACAAATTCGTCAAGTGTATTATAAAGAGATTTCTTTTTCATGTATGGGTTAGACTAGGTGGTCTTTGATGTCCTTCTCAACTCTGAAAATCTGTGAAACTAAAGTCATTTAACTTTTATGAGTTTCATTTTCTTCATCTACAATAAAAGTGGCGGCAGGGGAGGGGGAGAAACTATAGAATCACTAAAGTCTCTCATTTAAAACAAAATAAAACCCTACTTTTGAAAGAGCCTGACTAATTATAACTATTATTGAGGCCTTAAGCAGGTCTTAAAATCCTGGTTCACCTGATTCAGGCTGTTGAACTGTTCCTTTGGACTCTATAGGATTCAGTTCAGTCCGACAAGCGTGCTATATTCCGAAGGAAAGTCTTGGCTCTACCTTCCACCCAGGACCATTCTTTCTCCCCAAACATCCAGAAAACCAACCAGACCTGAGATTATCTAGAATTCAAATCTTGTAGCTCAATGAAAACGGAAAAGAAGGAAACGTTCCTCTGGAAATGACAAAACCAGCATTGGTTGTACTGCGGTACGCGGTTGTGGGGAATTCAGTTGTGTAGCGTCTGGGAGCTTCACAATGCATTCAGCTTTTTTCCAACATGGAGGCTGATTGCTCATTAGACAAAAACACCCGCAAAGACTGTGAACAGCAGCACTTGAACTTGGATCTATTTTCTCTCTCCGTAGTTCTCATTTGGATACAATATACGAGGGCAGCTCCCTACTGAGACACCCTTGATTATAAAAGCCTCTATTGTAGAAAGCATAAGAGAGAGAAGCTGGAATTATATTGCAGCAGAGAAAGGAGGGAGAACCTTGTGCCTAATTAGGCTCTTGAGTTTGGGGGGGAAAAAACTCCCTCTTTTCTGTTAGAGGAAATACTTCAGACTGAATGTCAGAAGAGATGAAATACAAGAATGGGAGTTAGAAAAAGCTGAAGGTAGCATCCAATTTGTAACGGTTCTGTCTTAAGAAGGTTTTGAATATTCCATCAGCCATATTGAGCATCTCTGCCTTTATCTCTTGCGACTTATCTCTTTTTTTCTATACCTTGACCTTACATTCTAACTTGCAACTTTCTCACGTTTTGTCCAACACTTCAATTTAAGGCAAATTAGTAACCTCTTAGCTATCTTTTGCAGTTAGTATGCCCTAATATACATCTTCAATTTTTTTAATGTCTCCATACACACACTCACACACAAAGCAGATAGTTTCTGAAAATGAAAATAAGCATGTTTGTAAAAAGGAAAAGAGGAAAAGTGGGGAGGGACACCAAGTCAGGGAAAACTAGAGATCTTGCAAGTTCTAGTAAGTGATAGCTATAGGAATGACAAGGGACATCAACTGTGGGTGTTTGAAAAACCAGTACATTGTACTTCCTCCTCACTGCTACACGTGTACAAAAGGACATCCAAAAGGAAAAATAGCAAGATAGCTCTCATTTCTTTCCACCAAGAGAGAATGTCCAAAGAACAATTCCTTTCCTAAACAGGTGATGTGTCTACTGTAGGGTGAGGAGGATGATTTTTTTTCTTAAACAAAGAACTCATGCACCAAATGAATGTTGTCCCTTGTGCCACAGTCCTCTTGGGAAGGTATGTGCCGATTTTATCATTACTCAGGGCAGTATATAGCACAGTGATAGAAAAATAGCCTCAAAGCCAGAAACATTTGAGTTCAAGTTCTGTTATTTCACATACTGACTAAGTAACTCTTGGCAAGCTCATTTAACCTCTCATAGCTCTAGGTAATTCTCGAAGACTATCAGTTACAGAGAAAGTGCCGATCAGAATAGGAAGAGGGAATTTCCGGAGATCCCAACACTAATGAAATACCTCCTTTAATTCCTGTCCCTTCACTCCTGGCTGTACCTAAAAACATACATATCCTCAATGGTGGGAAATCTTCATCCCTTGAGGTCATTCGGAGTTCATTCTGGAAGAAAATGTGAATGAGTAAGCTAAGGAAAAGAGTTTCGGGCTCCAAATGAGGCTCTGTGGTAATGAGACTTAGGTTCTTGTGTAATTCCTAAATGAGTTCTAAAGATGTCCTCTTCACAATCAGAGACCCATGCAAGGAGGAGCCTAGATCTCTTATGTTTTCAATTAAATTTAACCACCTATGTGAAAGGCTATGCTATTCAGAGATACAAAGTGAAAAGAAATTTAAGTAGTTTCTGCTCTTAAAGAACTTATTGCATTCTATTAGGAACATCTCTCCTCTCTGCCACCCCTTCCCCACACATTTACGTAGCATGTTAAAAAAGGAAGAAGGGTCGAGAATCTCCTTAGAAAGGGACACCCAAGTTAAACATTGAAGAAAATTAAGAATTCTAAGAGTCAGGGGTAAGAAGGGATATATTCCAGACATGGGAAACATCTTGAACAAAGGTTTAGAGGTGGGAGACGTAATGGATAAGATTAGCCACTAAGCTAAATTGGCTGGAACAATACGTATGTGAAGGGAAGTCATGAGATGTCTGTAAAGGTTATTATTATATTAGAAAGTATTATATTAGAAAAGGTTATTATTATATTACAGCCAGACTTTAAAGGGATTTAAGTGACAAGTTGAAGCGTTTGTGTTTTCTACTGGAGGCAATAAGTAGCCACCGAAGATTTTTGAGCAGGGGAGTGACATAGTCAGATCTATGCATTAAGAAGATAATATGCATATGTGTATGTATATATTTATGTATGTAAAGAGAGATAGAGAAAGAGACAAAGTTTTATCATTACAGGTCATTTTATTGGGTTAAGCAATTCCAATCCAAGTAGGCTTTTTTGAAACATAAACATAGGCATACTCCATGTAACATCTACTATTGATTAGTTTCATCATTCATTCATTTCATTTCATTGATGTTAGACAGAATAATATAATAAAGGGTCAGTTAGTTCAAAGAAATGTAGCTGAATCCAAAAAAGCTGTTGTCACATGCATTGGGTTACGAAAGGTGGTAGGAGAGGCACTACCACATAAAGGCACTTGGAGCAGTCCAAGGTACAAGTCATTAATTACCATAGATAGTAATAATAGTATAGAAAGCTATTCTGGTTTTGAATATGATCACAGAATCAGTCATGATCCAGCCTCTGCTTGAAGACCTCTAATGATGAGGAGCCCT
The DNA here is from genome assembly GCF_900497805.2 of Vombatus ursinus. Lineage (NCBI taxonomy): Eukaryota > Metazoa > Chordata > Mammalia > Diprotodontia > Vombatidae > Vombatus > Vombatus ursinus. Next base: position 27,500,581 of record NW_020954596.1, on the reverse strand, counting down.
TACACCAGATGAAATTTGTTCTACTTTTAAATAGTTTTAATCGTAAAGAAATTGTGCGTGTGTGTGTTTATTTCCACTGAAATCTGCCCCTCTCTTTAGCTTTCACCCACTGTTCTTAGAGTTGCCCTCTGGGCATAAAGAAAATGAGGCTAATCCTTCTCTGTGGAAGTTCTTCAAATATTTAATGCTAGGAATCATGTTCCCTCTAAAACTCCCATTCTCAAAGGTAAACATCCCCACATCCTTCAACCAAGCTTACGTGACATGGTCTCCAGTCTCTCCTCATCTTGTTTTGTTGTGGATGTGTTCCAGTTTGTGAACATACTTAATGATGTTATTTCAAAATGATGTTTGTTGTATAATGTTATATGAGATTGATATGACATGGTATGGGGCTAACATCTTTGTGTGAATTAGTTCTTTAAATCATTTCCCTCCATAACAGGAGGTTTCCATCAGCACAGGAGTCCTGAGTTTCAGGGGTGGGGGCCTAGAAATGGCATTGAAAAAGTGGGAGAGGACTAGGATAGGGGGGCAGGAGGAAGACAAACCCAGAAGATGCAAAGAATTATAGAAAATATGATGCAGAAAAATTTAGCTTGAGTTGATCTAGAAATGTTTCAAAGGCTAAAACACTTATTAGAGCCAAAGAGTTGTCACTAGTTCCAACACAGATACTGTGGAGTATCACAATTAAACCTTGGCAGATGGGTAAATCATAACCATGCAGTGCCTGCTTTGATGTAGTAATGTAGTTTCTTCCATTTTCCAAAGTAAATGGATATAATGAGTTCATGTGTTTCTCCTTTTGCTTGGTTTTAAAAATAGACGTCAAAATTTTATCATCTTCAATGAAGCAGTGCAGGCCGTTTCCCTGCTATCCACTTAAAAAAATTTTTTTAACCACCTGTTATTTATTTCTTTTACATTCTTCCAATTTAAATAATATGGGCCCACCCACTAGAGGTCCCTAGTCATGTGTTAAGTTTCATGTTAAATAAATCTTGGCAGTAAATGCTATAGATTTACTTCTACTTCAGAAAAAAAGTAGCCAAAAGAACTTACAGGATCGACTAATATATTGTGATGATGGTTATTCATCTATTTATATTCCAGAACAGACTTGTAATACCAGAATTGTAACTCTGAAGGGATAACTGGGATTTTATCCCAGGGCACAAAATTTAGAGATTGCTGATAGCACCCTTAGTCTTTTCTAGCTATGGATACAACAGAGCTTAGCTCCTAGTATACAGGAATAATTGGCTCAAATAGGAAACTACAAAATGGAAGTCTGAGATGAGTCCCTCTGCTACTCACTCTAACTCTATGCTCTTTCTGATTGTGCTGTTGTCTTGGGGTCTCTCTCTCCTTACCATGGGGATAGTGTCCTATGAGAGAAATAATTATCAATAATCAATTATTTGGGGAGAACCAGATTTCCCCCTTTTCTTTTATCCTTATTTCAATACCTCACTCTCTCCAGACCCCACCCAAGTGGGACAGCCATTGTGTTCCATTGTGTTCCACTGAGGTTTGAGTGGCAATAAATTCTTTGAATAGATTGGGAGTAATTTAAGAAGCAAATGACATAATCAAAGTTCAGGTCCAGCCCCTCATTGTAATATATTCTCTCTCTCTCTCTCTCATTAATTGTTAACCAATCAGAGTTGATTGCCACTCTCAGGAACACCTACTCTTAAGAAGGGCATATAAATGGTGAGCCCACTGCCATGAATATCTTTTGTCTGAGAGATGGCCAAATGACCATCCTTTTATCAAAACGATGGCATTATTAATAAAATGATAAAATTACCCAGAAATTACGTCTCTCAAACCTTTTTAAACGGCATCTCTATCCTCCTCCCAAATGAAGTCATATTTCCAAAGATCATCAGGTCAAAGCTAATCATTTTATAAAAGAGGAAACTGAGACACAGAGAAGGGAAGGCAGTGCCCACTGGTACATGGCAAATTAACAGAAACCCTTGATCACCTGAGTCCTAGTTCTATTTTCTTTCCATGGCACCAGACTACTAAAGACCAGAAATTAAAGTTTGTTATGTCATCAGGAAAGACATTTCAGAGTTCCCAGTCATAGCTAGACCATGCTGCACTGCAAAGACCAAAAAAATCAATATTTCACCTTTTTATGTTGTTTTTTTTTTTAAACTGGTTTGAATTTGCAGCATTTCACCTGAATTGATTGAATGTCTTGAAGCCATGGGGTGGGGGGATTAAACTTCTAAGAAAGCATCTTAGAAATTGTGAAGAGATACACAGGTAAATGTTGGGGATATAAAAATAAATTGAAAGAAATCCATTTTTAAAAAAGGGGGAAAAAAGAAATTTCTCATAAAAATGCCTGAAAGGACACGCATGAAGAGAGCTATTAGGTAATAATGAAAATCTACTCACACTTATCTAGTACTTTAGGATTTACAAACCATTTCCCCCACAACACTGTGAGATAGGTAGTACAATTATCATAATTCTCAATGTATAAATAGGAAACTGAAGCTCAAAGATTTTGAGTGACTTTCCCCAATGTTGTAGAGGGCATAGAACTAGATGATTTCAAAGTCTCTTATATTTCTAACCCTGCTTGTGTTGTTCTTAATTTTTATATGCCCAGGGCCCAGCACTTAGTGGGTGTTTGTTGAATTATTTACTATGGAATTATTTTCTTTTGTGGCTTGGTTTTCAGGGCACATTGGAGTAGTCTCCATTCAAAATAATCAATTGGATTAGTCAGTTCCTTTGTGCCTCAGAGAGGCAGCTTGGCATATTTGAAAGGGAACTGGATTTGGAGGCAGAGGACCTGCTTTTAACCTTTGGTACCTTTGTTAGTAGCTATGTTTCCTTGGATGAGTCACTTCCCCATTCTGGGCTCTAGTTTCCCTGCCTATAAAATAGGAAATTCAAGTAATTTAAGCCAACAAACATTTGCTAAGCCCCACAGGTCTACCATAAGGTGATCCCAGTGAGAGAATGTGGGCAAAGTACCTTACAAAGCGTTTTAGATCTGTGATAGACAGATAGATGCTATAGAGAGACAGGTAGATGATAGCTAGCTAGTTAGCTAGATGTTAGATAATAGATAGATGATAGAGAAATACATGATAGGAAGATAGATAGATAGATAGATAGATAGGCAGGTAGATGGGTAGATAGAACATTGCCTTCAATATCAAAGAGATGGTCAACATCAGAAAATTCATTAATTGTCACATTAGAATTCCACATGGACTGAATGTAACTACCTGCCATCTCGTTAGTACATGTTAAGCCATAAAAACAAACAGAACTATTTCCCTGAAATTCTGTAAGTACATAGTAAAGATAAAATGTGAAAAAATTTGTTTTTAAAACATGCTGTAGAAAAATTATTATAAGAACCAGTATTTGATCAATTTGTGGCACATAATAAATACAACTATTTTAAGTAATTCATTTTTTTCTCTATGTTATTTGCTCTAAAAATAATCTGATTAAAATCATAAAAATAGAAAGATAGAAGATAAAGATGGAGAGATAAATAAAGAAAACATTTATTAATAACTTACTATGCACCAAGTACTGCATTAAGTGTTGGAGATACAAATACCAGAAAACAATATATCTCTACTCTTAAGGGAGCATCTATTCTACTAGGGAATGCAAGCTAGAAAGCAAAGGATACTTTGGAGGAGGCAAGGCAGCCAGTAGAGAGATAGAGCAATCTAAAGAATCAGTTGAACTGGGAGTGAAATGATCCATTAAATAGAAACATTCCGTCACACTGACTCTGGCCCCCTCTTCTTTTAGCTTCATATAAGCAAAATCCTCTACTAAGGCCAATTATTCAATCAATAAGCATTGATTAAGCACCTACTGAGTTGCCGGCCCTGTGCTAGGCACTGGCTTCCAATGCTGATAGATCCAAAGGAGTATAGTGGTACTCATGTATTCTCAAAAGCAATGTTAATGATATTCAGGCTCCAGTGAGCATTGTTACTTAATCCAACAAGCATTTACTGAGCTGTGTATGGGCCCACTGATGGATTGTGTCTGTAATTTGAGGGCCAACCTAACTTATTTAGGAGAGGCTGATTTCCAAAAATTTGGCCACTAAGATTTTTTTTTCCCCAGCAGTGACAATTCATAAAGACTTACTATGAACCAGAGACCAAGCCCTAAAGGATTTGTCCCTGTCAGCTCTGGAACTCCCAATGTGGGATCCACACTGTCCTAATTAATGAATACATCACATTAGTCCATTGGAATTAAGCAACCTCCAGTCATGCTTCACCTTGCTAGATGTTTGTCTTCTTACCAGTTACCTTAATGTACCCCAAACAGTGCTTGGATATAGTAAGCACTTCACAAATGCTTTTTTCCCCTTTCCTTCCTTTCTCCCTTCCTATTTCTGTTCTTCCTTCCTTATTCTATGGCACAAAATCATTGTGATTGAAATCAGCAGAGGAATTGAGGGCCCGTGCTGAGAATTATAGATCTTTAAAACATTAAAGTAAAGGAGGAAAAGCACTTAATGAGGGGGGGTTGAAGATTTTCCCCCCATTTTTAGGCAATTTGCTTTCATCTAGAGAAATAGTCTTAATCTGAGAAGAAATTTAGAATTCTATGACTATGCTTCTAGTAAAATGTATTATTTGCCCAATCTTAAAACAAAAACAAAACAAAAAAATAAACTTGTACAAATAGGTGACCAAGAATACTGTTCATTAAAATTCTTACTATGTCACTGTAACAATTATTGAATCATCAGTGAACAAATATGTAGTAGGCATCTACATTACATTGTCCTATCCCTTGAGCAACTTACAGTCTAAATGGTGAGGCAAGACTAACCTACACAACACACATAATGAACAGGACATGATAACATGCAATTAAGGGCAAACGTGTTGGGGACAGATTAAAAGTGCTATTGGACTAGGGAGATGAAAGATCACTTCAGAGAGTCAATCAACCAGCATTTATTATGCATCTACTATGTACCAGGCACTGTGCTAAGTGTTTGGGATATAAAGAAAGTCAAAAGTCACTCCCTGCTCTCAAGAAGCTTACAGTTTAATAGAGGAACTAGAGGAGTCAGGAAGTCTTCTTACAGGAAATGGTTTTGAACTGGGACTTAAAAGATAGAATTAGGATAAATGTTCCCTAATTAGGGAAGAACAAAAAAACAAGGAATAAGTAAGGAAAGACATAGAACTAGTAATGAACATAATGTGCCAAGAAGAAAAAGATAAAACATAGGATTATAGAATTAGACTTGGAAGGAATATTAGAAGCTACTAAGTTCAACCTCCTAATTGTATTGATAAATAAATTAAGACCAAGATAGGTTGCCCAGGGTCACAGTAGCTAGTTAGCATTTGAGGCAGAACTCAAACATAGATCTTCCTGACTCAAGACCAGCACTCAATCCACCATACCATCTGGTTGCCAAGGCTTTGATTAGAGCAAACTAGATAGTGGGATCAATGAGAAATAAAATGGGGTGGGTCATATTAAGGAAGACCTGGAAAACCAATCAAAGCAGATGGAATTTGTTAAGTTTAATGATACCATTATTCTCAGAGTCACAGAGGTTTGAAACCTTAGAGTCATTTCTGATTCTTCTTTCTTTCCATATCCAATCAAATTCTAAATCTTATTAATTCTTCCTCCCCATCTTCTGCCATACTTTGACTGTCTTCTCTGCTGTTATCACTGTAAGATCAACCTTCCTTCTTTCAAGCCTATTACAATACTCTCTTAATTATTCTTCCTGCACCCAGTCTCACCCCTCTTCAGACCTTTACCAGAACTGTTTGATGCAGCCAGGCGGTGCAGTGTCAGGAAAATTTGAGTTTAAATCATGTCAGGGACGTTTGCTAGCTGTGTGACTCTGGGCAAATCACTTAACTTCTGTCTGCCTGAGTTTCCTCATCTACTGAATGGGGATAATAATAATATCTGTCTCCCAAAGTGGTTATAAGAAAAAATGAGGTAATATTTGTAAAGCATTTTGCAAACCTTAAAGTACTATATAAATGCTAGCTGTTGTTGTTGCTATATGTTGTATCCCCTGATATATCTTCAAGGGCAGGTACTATTTTACTTATCCCTAGGGCCCAACACAGTGTCTGGCATATAGTAAGTACTTAATAAATATTTGTTCATTGGTTAATTAATTATTGGATTTAATGGGAGTGGCATGGTATAGTGGAAAGAGACTAGCGTGGAGTCAGAAGTCCGTTGGTAGAATGAGACAGTCAAAAAAGCTCGTCCAATTTAGAGTCAAAATGACTTAGAATCCCATTACACTGATGGGTCAGGTGCTACTTCTTCCCTCCTTGATTTCCCAGCTGACCCAACAGTACCGAAATGGAAGTAGTTATCTATTCATTTGATCTCAGTTGTTTTGTGATCCTTTCCTGCATTTATCACACTCTAAACTATGTTTTATGTATCTATGTATATGCCTTCTCACTGCTACTGGACTGCAAGATCCTTGAGGACAAGGGTCGTAACTTATTTTGTTTTTATTCTTCCCCTCCTCATTCCCATGCATGTGTCAGTATTCTTCATTCAATGACTCAATTTCTATAACATTTTCCGATTATGGTAGTATTTTCCCTACAATAACTCAGTGAGATTCACAGTGCTACTATCATTATTCCTTTTGTATGATAATATGTTTTATTATTAGACTAAAGTGATTTTGAAGATATATTGGAAAAATATTCTATGAACAATGAGAGCATTTAATTTGCTCATTCAGCATAACAAAATGGCCCAGAGTGTTGGTCTACATAATAGATTCTCACTTTACTGAATTTGAATATCTCATTTTCCTCCTCTGGGAAGATTTGAAGATTTAACTGATCAGAAGCATCACTTGTAGAAGACAGACCCTCTTGATCCAGTTTTCAATTCCAGTGGAGCCAACTCATTCTTCCAAAGTAGAGAAACTACAAACTTTCTGTTGAAGGAAAATGAGCTGGTGAGACCTTGTAAATCCATTTCTGCTTTAAAGTTAACTGAGGTGTCTTTGTCATGATTCAAGCCTGGCAGGAAAAAAACCATGTCATGGCATGGAGTTGATTCGGGGTTCTCAAAAGCTGTGCCAAGAGAGAACAAGTTCCAGCAGGTTTTTCGAAGTTGGAAGTTGGAAAGACTTTGAGCTTAGTGGGCAACCATCTGTCAGAGATTCAGCCTGGCTAAATGTGGGCAGTCACATCCAATAGGGAGGATGCCATCTGGGATACATTCTTTGGTCATGGTTCAATTCAGTTCAATGGCCATTTATTAATCTATTTGCTGGCCATACTGGGATTACAGAAACATCTATAAAGGTCCCTGCCCTCAATTAATGTAGCTTCTAGTGAGGGTGAAGGAGGAAAGGAGAGTGTTCAACAAGTACACAGATAAATGAATAGACAAAGTTAACATATGAAAAGTGCTTGGCAAATCTTAAATCACTATATAAATGGGAGGTGCTATTATTAGAAAATATATTTATAATATAAAATAAAAACATTGGGGAAATAAAATCTCCTTGTGATCAGCCCTACAAGGCAATATGCTTAGGAACTGGACTTCGGGGACAATAACAACTCATTTTCTAGTTCTGGAAGTTTGCAGAGTACTTGGCAAACCATAAAGATTTACATTTATAGAACAGTGGGGAAATTCTCTTGTGGGATTAAAGAATATTCTCTCCACCACCACCTCCCAATTCCTTGATTATGACATGAGGTAGGGTACAATTAGCTACAGCTATTTGTTTGTTTGCTGTGGTCCTGGACAGTGATTTCACTGGTGCAAGGAACTCACAGTGTAGAATCTTCTTTTATTAATGCAAATCAGGAACTGCATAGCAACCAAATAACCCTAGAGAGATACCTGAGAGTCCTGAGAGGTTGGTTGCACAGAGTCACGCAACAGGGACACAGCCATGTGTCAGAAGCCATGTGTCTGAATCCATGTGTTACTGACTCTGAGTTCTTTTCTCTATCCCCTAAGCCAGGCAGGGTGGACTACACCCCCCCCCCCCACTTTAGTCATTCTAAAAGGTCCTGGAGGTGTTCTGGACACAGTCAGCTTATTTTCCTTATACTACCTGTACCATTACAAACCTTCCATCCAAGGCCAAGGGCCCAGTAGCCACAGGAAAACTCCCCTTTTTTTCCTATATGCCACCATTCATATTTCTTCTCCTTCTTCTGCAGTTTGTTGTTGTCCAAAACTACAATCCAACCCCAATCTCCTATCTCATTCCAGGATTTACATCCTATTCTTTCAGCTTGCCCAAAGATGGAGACTTCAGCGACAAGATTAAAAATTAAAGGAAGGGCAAAATTGAATGATGTTTCTTCTACTCCTTGCCTTAAATTGGTTTTGGGAAGGACCTCTTCACCTAAATCCCTCTAAATCCTCCCCAGCTGCTATAACAGCCTGAGCCTGCTGATGTCTATATTATCATTGGCTAGTCTTTTAATCTACCAGATATCCCAATTGCATCTACATGCCATTTTTCTATAGTAAAAAAAAAGTAGGGGAGGGAATAGGAGAGCCTCTTAACCCCCTGTCTGGTTCCCATTTCTGCCAACAGTTGCTGTTTCTCCTTCATTTTCAAAGAGGATCAATGATATTCCAGGGTGATGCTCATGTGTGAATTGGATTTAAGTGAAGCAGAGTTGTACAAAGTCATCAGCCTCACTTTTTCTTCCAGAATCACCAAAGTCCAGTCAAGATAAGAGTCAAGATGACTGGCAATGGCCTAGGATGCAGGGGATGATGACCTTGGCAACTTCAACGTCTAACCAAACTCTAAATGCCTCAGCACCTGCTTTAACTGCCTTAGTGACTATTGGAACAAATTGTTCTCATCTGCCCATTCTACTGGGGGAAGTCTTCACAAAGGTGGAGTAGACACCCCCAACTCAACAACAGATTTGAGGCCTGTCAGTTACCCTCAACCTTGGTTTAGCCAGTCTGCTGAGACAGTTTTACCTCGGTGCGGCCACTGTGCATGCTACAGTTTCTTGGAGTCACAGGTGAGAGTTGGGGGACAGGTGAACACCCATGGTGAATGAGCAGCCCTGAAAATGGCTCAGCAAGCCCTCACACCAGAGGTACTAGTCCTCCCTGAACACCCCATGTGCTCCAACAGTAGAAGTAATCCTGAAAAAGGATGAGCTCTGGCCTCAGGGAGAGATAGGAGAGACAACTTAAAAACCATTCTGCAGCAGACTATGGAGAAGAATCTTAGAAGGAATTGTCCAGTAGCAACAACAACTCATTGTGAAAGGATCTTCAGTACTCCTCAACAATCAATCACTCAATTTGAATTTATTAAGTACCTACTATGCATCAGGCACTGTGCTAAACACTTAGGATACAAAGAAAGGCAAAAAAAATCCTGTTCTCAAGTAGCTCACAGTCTAATCAGAGATACAACATGCAAACAATTATGTACAAAAAGATATATTCAGAATAAATTGAGGATGATCTCAGAAGGAAGGCATGAAGTTAAGGAGGACTGAGAAAGACTTCTTGCAGAAAATAAGACTTCAAATGAGACTTGAAGGAAGCCAGGAAACTTGGGAGACAAAGGGAGAGAATGCATGGGGGACAGCCAATAAAAATGCTCCCAGTTGGGAGACAGAGTAGGAGGAGGCCAGTATCACTGGACCAAAGAGTACATGAAGAGGAGTAAGGTCTAAAAATGTTGTGAAGACTGTAAAGACCTCCATTATGAAGTGTTTTGAAAATCAAACAGAAGATTTTATGTTTGATCCTGGAGGTAATAGAAGAGATATTTATTGACTGATTGATGGATGCTTAGCCTGAATTTCATAGGCTAAATTGTTTCATTCACAATCTTTTCCCATTCAGATCTCACATGGCACTTCATTTACATCTCTTATGCACAATCAGGTTTCAATTTATATTATAATTATTTGTATTGTCTCTACCAAACACACCGACTCATGCATGTATAAGTATGATAGTGATAGAGTCAATCTTTTTTTTGATGTTTGTGTCTCCTCTTGTGTGAAGTACAATGTCATATGGGAGACACTTAATAAATGCTTACAGAATTATATCATTTCTTTCTAAAGCATTTATTGAGTGCCTTTTGCATTCCCAGTTGAAACTTGGCATGCATGGTCTTAGTCTGGGAGTAAAATTTCCCTCAAATATAAAAAAATGCTTTAGGTATTTTTGAATCATATGAACATAATACACACACACACACACACACATATTTATGTGTGTATATATATGTTTGAGGACTTGAGACCTTTTCTTTTGTCCTTGACTTACTCTAAATGCTTTTTTTTTGTTTTTTGGAACCAAATTGCATTGTGCTGATCAAGACGTGGATTTGAAGTCCAAAGACCTATGCTGACATCTCAGCTTTGCTGCTTGTTACCTCTAAGGCCATGGACAAGTTACTTCAATTCTTTGGGCCTCAGTTTTCCTCATCTATAAAATTAAATGAAACTAAATAGTCTCTAATGTCCAACTCTTAGTTCTATGATCCTATGAAATGCTGTATTTAGCCTTTGTCCTCCAGGAGTTTAACACCCAAGAGGGGAAACCAGACATACACAACCATGACTTATATGAGGACAGCATAACTTTTACCAGAGGTCCAATAAGGTTCTGAGGGGATAGACTCATAAGTTACTATTACATAATGATATATGAAAACTGAGACAATACTCTCATTCCAACCTTCTATTTTAGCGACAAAATTAAACAAAAATCCATTCCCAGTTGAAACTTGGCATGCATGGTCTTAGTCTGGGAGTAAAATTTCCCTCAAATATAAAAAAATATGCTTTAGCTATTTTCGAATCATATGAACATAATACACACACACACACACACATATTTATGTGTATATATATGTTTGAGGACTTGAGACCTTTTCTTTTGTCCTTGACTTACTCTAAATGCTTTTTTTTTGTTTTTTGGAAACAAATTTGGCAAGTGATTCATTTCTATGCAAACCAATTGTAGCCTCAGATATTATTTTAGTCAAAGTGTAGCTGAAAAACACATAGTACTACAGACACTCTATATTTTCCTTGTCATGGCATTAATTTTGCAAAGTGCTTTTGGAAAAGCAATGCAAGATAGTCTTAAAAATCTGTTTTTCAGACTTCCAGAAAACCCTTGGGGCCCAATTTACTCTCCCGGTTTTAGTTCAGAACTCCTACTGAAGCCTAGGGGTGTTCTCCACTAAAGACCAGTAGTGGAGAAACAATGAAAGACTCTAAGAGGCCTCATTAGGATGATTGCTGAAGTGTCCACTTGCTGGTTAGCTGATTGGTCATGCTTTAACTGCAAGAAGGAATGCTCAGTCTTATTAGAATCTGACTTTGGGGGCAAAAGTGTCCATCTTGGAACAAGAGAAGAAGGAAAGTATCCTGGACTGAAGAGGAGTTACTCAGAGGAGAGCTGAGCCTGGTTCTACCCTTCCTTACTGTTGATGCTGGCTGAGTAGTGCTCCTAAGGATGCAATTGCCTACAGGGGTTGAGATTTTCCCTTTGTGCCCTATGTAAAAAGTCCCCATTGTGACCAAAGCTGGTTTCCTCATGACCTGTTCTGCTCTCCACTAAATTCCACAACTCTAATTGCCCTCACTCAGCACAGAAGGCCCCTGCCATTCAGTAAGTTTGTGGTATGTAAGGAAAGTATCAGAAATACACTGGTGATACATGCAAAAATAGGAAGACATAAACAAAGGAAATCAGCTGTTAAGCCAATTGTGTCAAACTCAAAATGACTCATCTTGACTTAGAAAACCACAAATTTACATCATCTATGTTGTATTATATTTTTGTTTATTTTGTTAAACATCTTTCCAATTATATTTTAATCCGGTTCAGGCCACACTAAAGAGTTTTGCCAACAGCCGGAGCTTGATACCTATGGCTATACAACCTAATTATGAAAATATTCAGAGCCAAGAAAAAGTTGTCCAAAGGCTTCCATTGCCTCATTAGCCATTCCTTACTTATTCTAATAGCAAAAGAGCTGTGATTTCATGAGTGTGGGGAATGCCTGGTGCAATAATTGCCTCCCAACCCATCTATAACTTAGTATATAAATCCTAGGCAATGTAGGAGTTATTGCTCATTCATGGTCACACAGATAGTAAGCATGCAGCTAGGACTCAAACCCAGGTCTCTTTGTCTCCATATTAGAGATTCTTGTTTTTCTATCATGAACCCCTCTGAAGTCTGGTGAAGTCTATGCACTCCTTATGAGAATAATATTTTTAAATTATTAAAATAAAATACATAGAATTACAAAGGAAACTATGTATATTGAAATAATTATCTAAATATTTTTGTATATATGTGTGTGTGTGTCCATCTACATATATAGTGTTTCAGTGTATATATATTCATGACCTCATTTGGGGTTTTCTTGGCAAAGACACTAGAGGGGTTTGTCATTTCTTTTTCCAGTTCATTTTACAGATGAAGAAACTGAGGCATAGTTAAATGACTTGCTCAGAGTCACACAGCTAGTAAGTGAAGCCAGATCTGAACTCAGGAAGATCAGTCTTTCTGACTCCAGGCCCAGTACTCTATCTATTGTGCCACCTTGCTGCTCCATGGTCAAGAAGACCTGAGTTCAAAACCAACCTTAGACACTTATTAGCTGTCGGATTTTGGCAAGTCACTTAACCTCTATTTGCCTGAATTTCTCTTCTGTAAAATGGGGATAATAATAGCAGTTTCCAACCAAGTTGTTGTGAGGATCAAATGAAATAATATTTATAAAGTGATTAGAAAGTGCCTGGCACATAGTAAGTGCTATATAAACGTTAGCTAGTATTGTTTGTTGTCATTGTTATCATTATTACTGTTATTATTATTATATTTAGGATTACACATCAGACGTTAAGAACTCCTGCTCTAAAGGCAGCCATCTATCCACAATTCCACACTACCTGTCTTGTAAACTCCAGGAGAGCTATGACTCTGCCTTATCTAAACGTAATATCTGTCCTGCACACCCTTCCTGGCCACCTGCAAGCAGTGCAATATCAGCACATGATGGTGATTAGTAAATATTTTTTCTTCTAATGAAGTCATTGATATAAGTATCTGATTCTACTAAAGTCTTTCTGATGTTTCGTTATAGCATGCAGCTCTCAAAGGCAACACCAGCCAAACAAAAATTCTGGCAGGTTCTTCATAGCTGGAAGAGCTTCAAGGCCCAGCAGCGGGATGGATTATGTATCCATTATCCAAAAACTCTCTTGGCTAAATTCAGCGAGGCTTCTCACTGGTTGGACAGCAACATGCATTTATTAAGCACTTGCTATGTGTCAGGTACCGAGTGAGAGCTGGGGATACTTATACAAGCCAAAAGAAAGAGTGTCCCTGCCCTCCAGGAAATCACCACACAAATGGGGCTGAAAAGGAGAAGAGTGGAGTCCAGTTCTGCTCAGCTTATTGGGACTAAAGTGTGGGCTTCCTCCTCATTTCTGTTGTAGTGAGAAATCACCCATCTGCTTGTCAGGGCCAGAGGGTTAGGCAAAAGAGCTGACCAAGGGCACAGTTCTGTGTGATAAATAACCATAGGTGAGTCAAAAAGAATTATGGAATATACAAAAGGGACTTAGGATTTCATCAGTGCAAGGAACTCCTTCAACAAATACAGAAAATACCTTCTCTGCAATTTGAAGTCTTAGAGAGCAGCCTGCTTTCTAAAGAAATTAAATGACTTGTTAGAATCATATAGCCAGTATGCATTAGAAGTGGAACTGAACCCTGGCACAGTGAATAGACCATTGGACCTGGAATCAGGAAGGCCTGAGTTCAAATCCGACCTCAGACACTTACTAGCTGCAAGTCACTTTCCCCTGTTAGCCTCAATTTCCTCATGTGTAAAATGAGCTAGAGAGGGAAATGACAAGCCACTCCAGTATCTTTGCCAAGAAAACCTCAAATGGGGTCACAAAGATTTAGATGTGACTGAACAACAACAACCTTTGACTCAGAAGCTGGCTACCTATCCACTATGTGTGTTTCTCTGTCTCTGTGTCTCTGTCTGTCTCTGTCTCTGTCTGTCTATCTCTCTCTTTCTCTCTCTCTCTCTCAAATGTATTAAGGTTTTTTGACTTCAAAGTCAGCACTCTAACTGTAATACCAACCTGCTTTTCTTGCTCTCACCAAATGTGTACTGTCCATATGTATAGGCCTGTAGACACAGTTACATATATGTACACACATATATAAACAGAGGATACAAGAGCCTATGTATATATATACACATATATATGTATATGTATGCACACATGTATGTATATGAATGCATATATGTATCTGTGTATATATGTATGTTTATGTAACTGTGTCTACAAGCCTATACATGGTGAGAGCAAGAAAGGCAGCATGGTATTATGGTTAGTGCTGATTTTGGTGTCAGAAGACCTAAATTCCAACACTATTTGGACACTAGTTCAGTGACCATGGGCAATTAATTCACTTCATCTCTGTGAGCTTCAGTTTCTTTCCCTATAAAATAGGAATATAACACTTACTGAACCTGAGCAAGAAGGCTTTTGTGAAACTACAATGAGGTCATCTATGCAAAGCTTTGGAGAATTTTGAATTTTTAATAATTATTATCCTAGAAGATAAGTATGGACAGCTCCAAAGCACTTTTTTTGGTGAGGCAATTGGGGTTAAGTGACTTGCCCAGGGTCACACATCTAGTAAGTGTCAAGTGGTGTCTGGTCTGAGATCAGATTTGAACTCAGGTCCTCCTGACTCCAGGGCCAGTGCTCTATCCACTGCACCACCTAGCTGCCCCTCCAAAGCACTTTGATATTTATCCTTCCCTTTGGACCCTTATAACATCTCAGTGAGATAGAACAGGTATTATTAACATCATTTCATAGATGGGAAAACTAAAGCTCTCAGATGATGTCACAGTTAGTAAGTGGCAAAGCTGGAGCTTACATTCTGTTTTTCTCATTCTAATAAATATCCTTTCCCCTCTATCACACTGTCTCTCATTTATATTCTCATTTATCTCCTAAACAAATAAAATTTTGGTTTGCAAGATCAGCCCGTCCAGCTTTGTGGTCTGAACAAGCGGCGTGCAGAATGGATTTTCTATTTGTCTCTATCAGGCAAGGCAGGAGAAATGGTCAGTTCTCTTAGGTGCTAATGTGATTCATTTCATTGAGAAAAAAGTATGTCCACCTTTAAGTACTTCATTATCAACATAGTAATTAGGTTGTTTTTTGTTTGTTTGTTATATTTTCCTTAAAGAAATTCCTCAGTCATTCATCATTAGAGACTTCATATTTTCCTCTGCTTGACCATGTAGCTCAGATAATGAGCTACCATAGCTACTTTCCTTAAGGGTTAGACACTCTCACCTCCTCCTACCTCTCTATCCCTAAAATGCCCTTATCCAGACACAATGAAATTATTTGTCTGTTCAAAAAATGGCTTAATAGTGGGTCTCCATCCTACCCCCACGCTACCCCCATCACCTGCTATTGATCTTAGAATCCCAGGCATACCTTTAGTGTCTAAGTTTTTAAAGAACTGATCTCTGTACTTCTTTTATAGAGCCTGCCATGATACCTAATGCAACTGGACACTGAAAAACCACTTTGGGATTATGTCCTTCATTATCTTTATTATAGCTATAACTCAAACCAGATTATAATATTGGTAATGACAATAATACAAGTCTCTATAGCACAAAGTCCTTTCATACATAATATCTCACTGAATCCTCATGACAGATGTGCAAAGTTTCAAAACATTAGAGCCCTGGGTTTAGATTCAGGATCAAGATCAGTTCAAAGGCTTCCTCAGACACCAACTAACTGCATGACCCTTGAGCACTCCATGCCTGTTTTTTCATCTATGAAATGAAGTGGAGGGACATGATGACCTCCAAGATTTCTTCTAACTCAAAATCTATGATCCTAAGGAGCTCTTTGATGGCAGAAATCACGTCTTTTTCTCCTCTGTATACTATTTGACACCACACTGTGCAAAGGAGAATAGTTCAATTAAAACTTGAATGCACAAATAAGCTTCACGTTCATCTCTTACATTTTTGATACTTGAGATCAAGCAGAATCAGTATCTTGTGAAGGAAAAGAAAGATCTTGTGCCTTCCCTGTGTTCATATGAGTGACTCCATCCTTTTTAAAAATTATTTATTTATTTATAGTTTTCAATATTCACTTCCATAACATTTTGAGTTCCAAATTTCTCCCTTCCCTCTCCTCTCCCCACCCCAAGATGATGTGCAAACTGATATAGGCTGTACATATATATTCATATTAAACATATTTCACATTAGTCATGCGAAGAATTAAAACCAATGTGAGGAACCACAAGAAAGAACAAAAAAAGAGAGAGAGCAAATAGATGCTTCTATCTGCATTCAGAATCCATAGTTCTTTTTCTGGATGTGAACAGAGCCTTTTGGAGTTGTCTTAGATCCTTGTACTGCTGAGAAGAGCTAAGCCTATCAAAATCAGTCATCACACAATCTGGTTGTGACCGTGTAAAATGTTCTCCTGGTTCTGCTGAGTGACTCCATCCTTGAACAAGCCTCCATTTCGGTCTCTAAGAGTAGCTATGTACACTCTCTTTGGAACTGGCTTTTCTCACTATCCCAGTTTACATGCAAGGACGATGCAGTCCAATGCAATCCAAAACATTTATTAAACACATACTATGGGCCAGGCACTGCACTAAGCACTGGGGATACAATGAATAAAAAGAAAAACAGTCCCTGTCCTCAAGGAGGTTATAGTCTAATGAGGGAGACAACATACAAAAGTAGGCAGGAAAGGGGGAGGAAGGGCAAGGAACAGGGGATACCACAGGGTACCAGATAGGGATGGAAGGCGCAGGGAATCTTGTTTCCTGGAGTTGAAACCAGCAGAGCAGCAGATGCAAAGTGGAATAAGACAACAACAGGCAAAAACAAAATTGCTTTTTTATATATCTCCAAGGGCAAGGACAGAGTAACAGTTCCTTTTCCTTGAAAACACCAAGTCACATGGGCAGCTAGGTGGCATAGTGGATAGAGCACCGGCCCTGAAGTCAGGAGGACCTGAGTTCTAAACCCGGCCTCAGACCAAACACTTGACACTTACTAGCTGTGTGACCCTGGGCAAGTCACTTAACCCCAATTGTCTAAAAGAAAAAAAAAAAAAAAGAAAACATGAAATTACCCTGTCCTGCTCCCAAGGGATAGAAACACAAAGCTTGTGAAGCAATCTAACTGTCCTTTTTTCTTTCTTTTCATTCTCTATTACATATATATGCAATATATATGCATATATGTGTAATATGTGAACCAGTTACATATATATTAATAAGTCAATAAAGATTTATTAAATGTCTCTATCTGCCAGGCACTGTGCTAAGCACTGAGTGTACAAAACATGTCAAAAATAAAAAATAAAAAATAAACCAAAGCCCAGTTCCTGACTTCAAGGAGCTTACAATCTAATATGGAGGACAACAAGCAAAGAAAAAAGTATATAAAGCAAACTATATACAGGATAAATAGGAAATAATTAAGGTAGGAAAGGTACTAGAATTATGAGGGGTTGGCCTATAACAGATGGTATTTCACTTGAGATTTAAAAGAAGTCAGGGGAGTAAGTAAGATGAGGAGAGGGAACATTGCAGGCATGAGGGTTTTGCAAATGAAATGCTGAGAGACAAAGTTTCCAGGTGTTAAAAATCAATTTATTAATTAGGCTGGCCAATAATCAACAAATTGGTGGTCAGTGGTCCCTCTCCCTACCCAAAGACCAAGAGGAAGGGTCTTCAGTCATCTTAAATGCCCACCTGTTTTCCTGACAGCACATTTTTGGGCTCTCCCCTGAGAAGAAAAGGCAACCTTAATTGGTATATACTTAATGAGGAGGTGGGCAAAGAGTCCTCAGCCCTCCTCATTACTCCATCATCAAGGGGGAGAGGTCAGCTGAGGAATGAGGCCTGGTTATGAGTTTTAGCAGCCTCCAGCAATCTGGGCGAGCAAAACCTTTCCGGATCAGGATATCTCTGGTTTTATTTCTCCTTCATGAGCCAGGTCTACCCAAACTGTAATGAAGGGACCAAGGTCAAGAAACTTTTGGAAACTCCGTTTAGTTTTTGTTTACTGGAAAAACAAGGAAGACCAGACCAGGCCCTGGGAGAGGCTTATATATGACCACATTCCTCAACCAGTTTCTGGATACTGAGCTAAACAAAAAAATGGGGATTTTAAACAGAAAAGGGAATATTACAAATTAATATTAATAATCAAACTATACAGCATTAAAATTAATTTTCCCGAGGGGGAAGTCAGAGAAAATGCCAAAAGAATGTGTGACCCAGAAGTAAGATATAAGAAGACTATAGCTCTCTTGTTTCTCACCAACTCTGCCCTTCTTCTCTCACCGGACAGTGCATTCATCTCCCCCCAAAAGGAGAGGAACTCATACCAAGAGACAACAGTTTAAATTTATATATACATACACATACATCCATATACTGGGTTTGGAATCAGGAAGACTCATTTTTCTGAGTTCAAATTTGGCCTCAGATACTTACTATCTGTTTAACCCTGGGCAAGTCACTTAACTCTGTTCCCCTCCATTTTCTCATCTGTAAAATAAGCTGGAGAAGGAAATGGCAAACCACTCCAATATCTTTGCCAAGAAAACCTCAAAATGGAGTTGGACACAATTGAAATGACTAAACAACAACAATATATGTGTGTATATAAATAGTATATATGTAAAATGTGTGTATACATTACATGTGTATGTGCATGTATATATGTGTGTAGGTACATACATTTTTTATATATACATATACACACATATACATACACTTTTTTTTAGAGAAATGGCTTGTATCCTAAACCCATTTAGAATGTGATTTACAGAGATGTTTCTTTTTGAGTTATCTTGAGTATCTTCCTGCCATGGTATATAATAATAATAATAATCTAGATGGAGCTTTTTACTGAACTTTGCCTCAAAGTTGTAAGCTGTGGGTCTTTACATAAAATTCTGAAGGTATTTTGAGCAGATCTATTCTAGAAAGGTGTCAAGGAGGCAGACACCTACACACAGATTCACACCAACAAAAAGCACCAAACTTACTTTTAAGGTATTTGTGGTATGCAAGACATTCTGCTAATAACCGAGGAAGATGCAAAGTCTATTTAGATTGTGAAAATATGGTTTTTTCAGTTGTTTTTCAATCATGTCCAACTCTTTGTGACTCCATCTGGGGTTTTCCTGACAAAAATGCTAGAATGTTTTTTATCATTTCCTTCTCCAGCCCATTTTACAGATGAGGAAACTGAGGTAAACAGTTAAGTGACTTGCCCGGGGTCACACGGCCAATTAATGTCTGAGGCCAGATTTGAACATAGGAAGAGAAGTCTTCCTGAATCCAGGCCTGACACTCTATCTACTGTGCCACCTAACTGCATAACATGTGGACATAAATTACAACTAATAGTTCTTTCCCTCTTCCTACAGAGAGAGAGAGAGAGAGAGAGAGAGAGAGAGAGAGAGAGAGAGATTAAAGTATTTTTTGTTTCTTCAAATTCCAAAATTGCTATGTTATTTTTGGCTTTCTTCAGCTAAGATAGTAAGCTTTTTAAAAATAAAAGTCCATTTAGAAATCAGCATAGGAAATATTCACAGATAAACAAATATGGAAATTGTCAAGCCTTTTTTTAAATCCAAAATCAGGATCCACTTAGCAGCTATTTCCTTCCTCCTATAGAAAAATACCTCTTGGATAAGCATCTGCCATGGAACTCATTTTATCTTTCTTCTATAAGTAAATAAAAATGTGACAATCATTTCCATCTTCCCAAGGACTTTTCATGCCAAAATCAATGGACGCACACTGCTGAAATCCTCTGATTTGCCACCTTGTCACTTATTCCATAACATGCAGCACAAATACCAAAACTACCTTTCTTTATTTTCCCAATAAAAAAACAAAAGTGCTGTTTACCAAGTATCAGTACTCCAGAGAAAAGTGGTATCAGCTGCCTTCGCTTTAAACACAAGTGCCTTCCATTAATCTAGCAACAAGTTGGGAAAGCTGTTTTGGATAATAGTTATGATGGGTTTTCCTTTTCTCTGAAGAGGAAATTACTTTAAAGTTTTTGTTCTCCATAGACTGATAACAATAATGATGATAGATCATTGCCCTTCATTCCCCAACCCCATCAGAAAAATTAGAAGGCTCTCTTTAAGGAGGCTGGACTTATTGATCAATGAAGATTATGCATTAAAGTGGTGGACATTGTGAACCATATCACTACAGGTTGTATCTACCACATAGCTTGAAAGACACAATCAGGTGGCTTGAATTATCCACCAGAAACTCACAATCCTTTAGAAACAAACACAAATGTACTTACTGTACTACAAATATAAACTGTAGGATATCCTTGGGAGCTCAACAAATAAACTGTGGTACTGGAACCAGACTATTATTACAGAACCTGCCTAGAAGTAACACTGAACCATAAAAATGTAAGAACAGTTTTAGCAGCTGCCACCATGATCTCCAAACTACATGGAATGCAAAGCTTTCAAGATATAGAGACCTAGCAAAAGAATGAAATGATGTGGGGAAAATAAGGTCTATACCATCCCTGTTGTCCTGTTGGCTACTGGAACTGTCTGGAAGATATTTTCAGTGAGCCTACAGAAGGTGGGCTTGCATCCAAATAATTTTAATTACAAAAAGCAGTCACTTTATCCACCTTAGAAATGGTCCACAAAACCTTAAATATGATTGAGTAATAGTAGGATAGCAACTTGTCTCAGGGCCTTTTATTTTTTTTTTCATAACCCTCTCAAAAAAGATGAAAAGAACAAAGGGGAAAAGGCAAGATAAGTATATATGTAACCCAGGGGGCACTGTAGTGTAAGGTTAGAGAACTCATTTATCTGTTGTTCCTTATGAATTTTGTATGTATCATTACCACGATATCTAATGTTTATTACTTGGGGGGGAATATCATTTCTTTGCCAGCCTTCTGGTTATAAGCATTTAGAATCTGGTCCTGTGACAACAGACGGAGTCATGAAACCTTTCTGGTCTCAAGTTCATTTCATGTGAGGTTCTGAACTGGCTCTTCTTAGGCAGAAAATTAAGAGACATGATAGCTATCTCTTTAAAGCATCTGAAAGAGCTGCCACATAAGGAAGAGATTAGACTTATTCAACTTGGCCCTAGAAGGCAGAACCAGGGTGAAAGTGACAAAGAGGCAAATTGGGGCTTGGTTTAAAGAAAAATGCATTCTAACAATTGTTTAGATCAATCTCTAAGCAAAAGTGCTTCCTCAGGATTCCCCTCAATGGAGTTCTTCAAGTGATGGCTAGCAAACCATCACTTGGGGATGTTGTGGAGGGGATACTTTTTCAGCTAAAGGTTGCTGAGGTATTTTCTGACTCTGAAATTCTCAGATTCTATGATTCTGACTTGGTAGCAACTACCATAGGTTGGCAGGGTTTGTACTTCACCACCCTAGCCTTCAAGAACCCCAAGCCATTCCCTTGCCATGAGGGCACATGGAATTGATTAAGTTTTAAAATAAACTTTGGACTAATAAACTTTGTTTACCTTGGAGCACTGGGGTGTGGGGTCCAAATAGGCAGGTTTCAATTCCAGGCCTACACTAGTTCTGTGTCAGTGAGAATTATTGGTCCTTGCTGAACCCCACTTTACTTATCCAGAAAGTAAGGATAGTAAGGTACCTCACTGGATTACTAGGAGGAAAGTACTCTGCAAGCTTGAAGGTAATATATAATGGTGATGTAATAGATGGGGTGGGTGAGGGAGAGCAAGACTGAAAGAGAGAGGAGGGGGAGGAGGAGAAGAAGAAAAGGGGGAGGGAGAGAGAGAAAGAGACCCTTCTTTGATAGTCAGGATAGGATCTAATTTGAGTTGAATTACCACAGAGGATATGAGTACTCTGGGTAAACAATAGGACAAGAGCTCTTCCCTCAAACCTGAGCTTTAAATGGTTGTTTTGGGATATGAAGAGGCACTTGAAATCATGCAGGCAGGTGCACAAATTCCTTATGTAGCTCAAAGATAGCTCAAAGAAAATTTTATGAAAGGCCTACATGTTTCTCTTCAGTCTATGGAGTCCAAACAACACGTATCTTGGTAAGATTTCCTGGCAACCTACCTCTCAGCTATGGGTGTGGTGGCAAGAACATTGAATTTGGATTCAGCAGGCATGGGTTTGAATCCTGGGTCTACTGCATTCTATTTATGCAACCTTAGGCAATCAATTACCTTCTCTGAGCCTTAGTTTCCTCATCTAGAAAAATGAGGGTTTGGGAATAGATGATCAGGTTCTTTCTACCTCTATATCCTATGACACTAAGACAGGGAAGAAATGTATAGATTCTTTGAAGCATATACCTACTCAGAAGCATCATTAAAAAGGCAGAGTTAGTGGGGACCTTCTAGAGTTCTGGCAGACGAGAAAACTGAGGCTCCAAGGGAAGTGATTTGTTCAAGGTCCCACAGACAGTTAGTGGCAGATCTAGGACATAAGCACAGATCTCCTATCTTCCAGTGAAATGACCTTTCCATATGTCTACCCTAGATCCACCACATTGCCACTTTTCAGTCACCTTCCTGCCATGTCACTCCTAAATACCCTCTCTCCAACTCTCTGTACTCCACTTTTCACTTCTGGCTATGGGGTCACTAATCAAATCTACATTACTGTTCCTGGAATGGATGTCAATCAATTGTTTTGTGCTTCCATTTACCTACCCTGTGACTTCCCAGTCTAAAACATCCTTTTCGAGAGACCTCTTACATTTACTATCTTACTCTATTAGAATATAAGGTCCTTGAGGACAGGGACCATTTTTCACCTCGTATTTGTATTTCCAACACCTGGCCCATTAAAGTACTTAGGGAACCCTTCATTCAATCATTCATTCATTCATTTGGTTCATTCATGACATCCCCACCATGTCAATCTAACAAATACTTATTAAGTCACTAGGTAAAAGGTATTAATGCTAGTTGCTGGGCATGAAAAGATGAAAAATGATAATCCTTGCCCTAAAGGATCTTATGGCCTAATAGTATTACTCAAAGACTCAAGAACTTTCTGATGACATTGCTGCTTATACTGCAGAGCTTTTTTGTCCAACCTCAGACTCTGTCTTGGACCCTTTTCTCTTATCTCTCTATACTACTTCACTTGGTGATCTCATAGGCTCCCAGGGATTTAATAACTATCTCAAATGATTCTCAGGTCTACCTATCCTACCCCAATCTCCCTTCAGACCTCTAGTCTTGCATCTCCAACTGTCTTTCAGACGTCTCTAGCTTTATGTCCTGTTGACAGCTTAAACTAAACCTGTCTAAAACAAAACTCATTATCTTTTCCCATAAACCCTCCCTCTGCTTTCTACCTTCTCTATTTTACCATAGAGAGCAAAATCATCTTTCCAGTCCCTCAGGCTTACAACCTAGGTGTCAATCTTGACTCTTTATTCTCTCTCACTTCCCATATCCAATTTGTTACCAACATCTGTTGATTTCCTCTTTGTACATCTCTCCAATATGTCTCCTTATCTCCTCTGACACCTCCACCACTCTGGTGCAGGTGGTCCTCATCACCTCACACCTGGATTATTCCAATAGCCTGCTGATGTGGCTGCTGGCCTCAAATCTCTCCCCACTCCAATCCATCCTCCATTCAGCCACTAAAGTAATTTTCCTAAATTACAGGTCTGAACATGTCACTCCCTTACCCAATAAACTCTAGTGGCTCCCTATCAACTCCAGGAGCAAATAAAAAAATGCTCTGTTGGTATATAAAGCCCTTTATAACCCAGCCCCCTCCTATGTCTCCAGTCTTCTTATACCTTACTCTCTGTTGCATAAACAAGACCCTCCATTTCTCAGCTCTGGGAATTTTTCTCAGGCCGTTCTTCATATCTGGAATACTCTGCCTCCTCAACTCTTCCCACTGACTTCCCTGGCTTCCTTTAACTCACAAGTAAAATCCCATCTTTTATAAGAATCCTTTCCCAGTCCCTCTGAATTCTACTGCCTTTCCTCTCTTAATTTTCTATTTATCCTGTATATAACTTGCTTAGTATATATTTGTTTACATGTTGTCTCCATTAGATTGTAATCTCTTTGAGGGCAAAGACTAAGACAGCCTCTTTTGATATCCTGGACACTCAGCACAGTGCCTGACACATACTAGGTACTTAATAAATGTTTATCAAATTTAATGAATGAAGTCTGAACATTATATTGTAATTTAAGAGTATATAGCCAAAAGATCTCAGGATACTGAATTGTTTGTATCAGTTCTCATCATTGGCCATGAGCAAGAGAAAACTCCAGATGTAGTGTACCAATAATCAACAAAGACACCTTATTGTATATAAGGAGAGTATTTTGTAAATTAAAAAGTGTTCGGTAGATATTTTAGGAAAACTCATAAAACGTGAGCTATTTGTATTATTATTGAAATAGGAAATGTGGTACACAGAATAGATATCTGGCCTTGCAGTTAAAAAGACCTGGATTCAAGTACTGCCTCTGACTAATAACAACAAAAACAACAACAACAACAACAACAACAACAACAATAATAATAATAATAACAAAAGCAATAGCTAGTATTTATATGGTGCTATAAGATTTGCAAAGTGCTTTACCTATTTTAACTTGACACTCATTGGATGTATGACCCTGGAAAAGTAATATAACCTCTCAATACATTCTAAGAATATATGGTGCAGCCGAGACGTCAAGATGCATTGGTAGAGAGAGTTTCTTCACATGAGAGTTCCTTTATACAAATGAAATCACTATTCGAGTTCCCCTTGTTATTTTTAAAATACATACAGATACATATACACCTATATTTAAATATATCTTCTAGAAACACACACACATATTGAGAGAGAGAGAGGGAGAGAGAGAGATTGGTTAGTAGTGAGGGAAAGAAATGGCTGGCAAAATCACGGAGTAACCTACGCAAGGAAGGCCATGTGCTTCATGGGTACTTGCACAACATCAAGAGAGTTGAAGGAAGGCCTCCAACATCATGTGTAGACCCCTGGGGTAGATTTACAGAAGGACATATACAACAATCGTACAGGTTGGGATGGGTTGGGTCACGAGTTAATGGAAGAATGACTCATATAGATGATATCTATCAAGGCATTGGTACAATGGTATTATTTTATAATGTTGTTATAATGCCAAAGCAAATTCCTGAGATTTTGGCCTCTGAGGATCTCAGACCATACTGTGGCACTACAAATGAGAGTTTTGATGTAGAAAAACCCTCTTTTATCATCCTACCTTTCTTTTTTTTTTTTATTGGTTAGGCAATGGGGTTAAGTGACTTGCCCAAGGTCACACAGCTAGTGAGTGTTATGTGTCTGAGGCTGTATTTGAACTCATGTGCTCCTGAATCCAGGGCTGGTGCTCTATCCATTGCACCACCTAGCTGCCCCCATCATCCCACCTTTCTAATCTGATGAAATTGCATGATCAACTTTGCAGGATCCCATTTCTTGGAATGACCACACAGATGTTTAATTGAGAAAATTCCTGAGGAAATCAATTTATTTTCAGAAGCCATTAGCATGAGTTATTTGTCCACAAAGGATGCAGCTTAGGGGCAGGTCATATTTTTATTCCATAAGGCAGCTGTCATATTATCCTGGCTGCACTTCCCACATCTCATCTGAGAACTATTCGAATGAAGACATTGGCTAGAAGCTATGTCTGGGAATGATTCTGACATTGAATAGGCTTGTCAAAAAGTACAGGCCATATTCTTTTACTCAGCATAACCCATCAATTTTAATTCACCACGGGAAATAATTAAGACGCTATGGTTGATGATACATGTTAGCTTTGTAGGGCCATCCAGGGGAAGAACGTCTTAATTGTGGTAATGATAATAATTATAATGATCAATAACACAAGCTAACTAGGTAGTACAGAGCATTGGATGTGGAGTCAGGAAAACCTAAGCTCAAGTCAGGCTTCAGACACTGATTATGTGACCCTGGGCAAGTCACCTAATCTCACTGTGTCTCAGTTTCCTCATGTGTAAAATGGAGATAATAATAACACCTACTTCCCATGGTTGTTGTGAGGATAAAATGAGATATTTGTAAAATGCTTTCCAAACTTAGAGCATTATATAATTGCTTACTGTTATTATTATATGGTACTTTAAGATTTGCAAAGCACCAATATCAACCAACATCTCAGGAATTCACTTTTGGTATTGTAACAATATTATAGAATAATACCATTGTACTAAAGCCTCAATGCACAATACAAATATTGTGAATATCCTCACAATAACAGGTGCTATTATTATCTCCATTTTATACAAAGGGAAACTGAGGCAGGCAGTTATAAAGTGACTTGCCCAGGGTCACACAGAGTAGTAAGTGTGGGAAACCAGATTTGAATTTATACCTTCCTCTAATTCCAGATCCACTGCCCTATCCACCGCATCAACTCACCTCTACCATGGCAGTCATGACTCTAGGCCCGATCCCTAAAGTCTTTTTTATATCTAAGAGCAAAATCTCTAAGAAGGATAGAGTGGATAGAGTGCTGGGCCTGAGGCCAGGAAGACTCATCTTCCTGGGTTCAAATCTGGCCTCAGACACCTACTGGCTATGCGACCCTGGGCAAGTCACTTAACCCTGTTTACCTCAGTTTCCTCATCTGTAAAATGAACTGGAGAAGGAAATGGCAAACCACTCCAGCATCTTTGCCAAGAAAACCCCACATGGGATCACAAGGAGTTGGACACAACCGAAATGACTGGACAACAGCAACAGTCTCTAAGAATCTCTCCACGAACAAGCCATTTCTGTCGTGGAAGCATCACTAATTTTTTAAAACAACTGCACTTCTTGATTAGAATATGATTTCTTTCAATTCTAATGTAATGTTCTTCTCTCCTGTCTTCTCTCTTACAAAATAGGGATGATCTATCGGTTTTCTGAGAACTTACTTGCATGTGTCTGCTGTCACACAGTTAGTCTCAGAGTCACTCTCCCTCCTGGAATCCAGGTCTGTCCAACCCCAAATCCAGTGTTCTTTCCAGAATCTTTCTCTGCCCCTAATCCTTAATGACCTAAATCTAGTGGCCTCTTCCTTCAAAGTCCAAAAGGGACTTCAGAAGAGCCAATTAGATACTTGGACATTCTGGTTTCAATGACTCACTGAGCTAACTATGGTTGTCTGAGAGTTTCCCTTAAGCATACCTTGGGGTCATTCTGTGGGCAAACTGACTGAATTGACAAGAGGTTAACTCATTATGAACTAGTTATTAATGGGTTGGTTGAGGATGTGGAAAGAATACTAGATTTGGATTTGACCTGGGTTCAAATCCTAGCCCAGAAGCAAACAACCTAGATAATATTGAGAAAGCCACTTATCCATTTCTGGGCCTCCATTTCCTCATCTGTAAAATGAGAAAGACCTTAGGTAACCTTTCAGATCTTTCCTAGATCCATTACTATGATCTTACTGACAAGTCTACACAATCAAAACCATCCAACTCATTTGTCAGATAAACACAGCCTAAAGAAACTGATCCAAGATATGACAACGTGCCCTGTTGTAGCACCTGGCATACATACCCTGTTAAATATGGCTCATAGCCCTCTACAGAAATATTCAAGACAATTTGCTAGTGGTCTCTGATGAACAGAGACTATTATATTTTCAAAAGGGTCTCTCTAGTGCTAGTTCTATTAGAGGAAGCAGTGGGACAGAAGAGAAAAAGAAAGGTTGGCCTAGCAAATTCTTTAGCAAGTAAATGCATAATTACTGCTTGCCACAAAATCAAGAGAAATGGAGCGAGTCGAGAGTCTACATTCTTTCTTAACAAAAGCCCACTGAACAGAAGAGCCAACTGCATTCAAGAGCCAGTGGAAGTGAGGGAGTTCAGTACAACTGCTCAGGTTAAATCACACCAAACTAGAGGAATGAAAAAAAAGAAAAGGAATGGAAAGTTCCCCCCAGCATAAAAGCCAATGAGAAAATGGCTCTGCCTCAATCAAGCCCAACAAGGAAATAATACTAATATGTAATCACAATCCATTTTTTCTATTTATTTCTATTTAGTCTGCTTCTCCTATTGTCTCCCATCAAACATTGATCACAATTCCACATAAAATAACCCCCAAGTCCCCAAAGTATTTAATATCTACCCACCAGAATCATACCTAGTCAAAAAGGCACATAAAACACTTGGAAAACACAGGAAACCAAACAAAGGGGGAACTCAGGTTCTCTTTAAACCTCCACAGAATCATGAAAAACAATCTCTATCTACAAATGCACTTGAATTGGTGGACACATGGTAGCCAGTTTCTGGCTTTAAAACAATCCATCCATATGCCCTTCTGGTAAGAAGGGACCATGGCCAGTTTTATGTTCTTTTTTTCCTATCATGGTGATAAACTTGTACTGCGCTATCTACCACTGTATCCATTTCTCCTTTTCAGCCTTCCATTGCTTTTTTTGAGCAACAGAATACATATTTGTGATTTAATTCACTGTGGGGCTTGGAACACGTTTATTTACCTATGGCAAAACTGGATCAAACATCTTGACTAAGTTGGCGCGTGGTTAAGCCAGTATTTCCTAACTGGTAACCATTTGTTTGTCTAGAAAGATGAATTAACTTAGTCAAAATTTTCATACTGATTTGGATGGATGGACATAAGCTAAGTGGACTAATCTAAAACACAACAGTTTTTCATGGGACTGAATAGAACATAACTTATTTGCTAGTCAGAGGATCTCTCACAACTGGAAGGAACTTCAGAGCCCATTGATTCTTGAGAAAGAATCCCATCTACAATATCCTTGACAAATAGGCATCCAGTCTTCACTTCATTACTGCCAAGAATTTTGGAAAACACAAGAATCCCAGTCCCACCCCCATCCCAGAGCAATGCACTTCATGTTCATGGAGCTCTAATTGTTAGGAATTTTTTTCAAATATTAAGGGGAAGAGAAGGGAACAAACACTTATTATGCATCTACTATGTGCTAGGCACTGTGCTAAGTCTTTACAGATATTGTTCTATTTGATCCTCACAGCAACTCTGGGTGTTGGTACTATTATCTCCACTTTGCAATTGAGGAAATTAAGGCAAGCTAAGGTTAAATGGCTTACTCTGGATCCCACAGCTAGTAGCATTGAAGTAAGATTTGAACTCATGTCTCCCTGACTCCAAGCCCAGAGCTCTATCTACTGTGCCACTTAGCTGCCTCAGTCCTAAATCTGCCTCTTTGTAGTTTACAACCAGTTTTTCTAAACCTCATTATCCTCCTAATGCTCTAAGTCACTGAGATATTGTACCAAACTCCTAGGGGATAAGTTCAATTAGATCACTTATAAACAATAATTATCTCTATTATACATATCATAGCATAATTTTAGAGTAGGAAGGGCCTTTAAATATCATCTAGCCCAACCCCCTCATTTTGCAGATGAGGAAAGTGAAGCCTTGAAAAATTATATTTTGCTCATACTAACAGTTAATTGTATAGTTACTTTAGCAATTTCATGGAAATCCAATTCCATTGATTGGGACCTCCCTCCAACAGTACACACTGCAACCCATAAATGTCTTCATACCCTGTGCTTTTCTCATCCATATCCTTCCATAGAGCCCCATGTGGGCTACACCCAATGTGTTGGGCCTTCCTTTTAGTTCTCTTGATGTTCCAATGATGCAAATGGAGTATGTAAGCTGTCTATCAGTTATCTCTTGACTTCGCTACCTAACTCTTCCATTTTCTTTTTTTTAATTAATTTATTTTGATTTATCAACAATCATTTCCGTATGCTTTTGAGTGTAAAATTTTTCTCCCCCTTCCTGTCCACCACCCTTCCTAAGATGGCCCACAATCTGATATAGGCTATACATATACATTCCTATTAAATATATTTTCACATTAGTGATGTTGTAAGGAAGAATTAGAACCAATAGGAGGAACCACCAGAAAGAGGAAACAAAACTCAACAGAAGAAAAAAAAAATAGCAACTAGTATGCTTCGATCTGCATTCAAACTCCATAGTTCTATCTTTGGATATGGATAGCATTTTCCATCCTGAGGCCTTTGGAGATGTCTTAGATCCTTGCATTGCTGGGAAGGACTAAGTTTATTGATATTAGTCATTGCACAACATGGCTGTTATTGTGTACAACATTCTCTTGGTTCTGCTCACTTCACTCAGCATCAGACCATACAAGTCTTTCCAGGTTTTTCTGAAGTCAGTCCATTCATCATTTCTCATAGCACAATAGTATTCCATTACATTCATATACCACAACTTGTTCAGCCATTCCCCGATTGATGGACATTCTCTCAATTTCCAATTCTTTGCCACCATAAAAAGAGCTGCTATGAATATTTTTGTACATGTGGGTCCTTTTCCCATTTGTATGATCTCTTTGGGATATAGCCCTAGAAGTGCTATTGCTGGGTCAAAGGGTATGCACATTTTTATAGCCCTTTGGGCATAGTTCCAAATTGCTCTCCAAAATGGTTGGATCATTTCACAACTCCACCAACAATGCATTAGTGTTCCAACTTTCCCACATGTTCTCCAACACCCATCATTTTCTTGTTTTGTCATCTTGGCCAATCTGATAGGTGTGATGTGGTACCTCAGAGTTGTTTTGATTTGCATTTCTCTAATCAATAGTGATTTAGAGCATTTTTACATATGACTATAGATGACTTTAATTTCTTCATCTGAGAACTGCCTGTTCATATCCTTTGACCATTTATCAATTGGGGAATGACTTTATTCTTATAAATTTGACTTAATTCTCTATATATTTTAGAAATGAGGCCCTTATTAGAGAGACTGGTTGTAAAAATTCTTTCCCAATTTTCTACCTTCCTTCTAATCTTAGTTGCATTGGCTTTGTTTGTGCAAATACTTTTCAATTTAATGTAATCAAAGTTATCCATTTTGCTTTTCATAATGTTCTCTATCTCCTGTTTGGTCATGAATTCTTCTGTTCTCCATAAATCTGGTAGGTAAACTACTCCTTGCTCTCCCAGTTTGCTTACAGTATCAGTCTTTATATCTAAATCATAAACCCATTTTGACATAAGTGACTTGCCCAGGGTCACACACCTAGTAAATGTCAAGTGTTTGGTCTGAGGCCAGACTTGAACTCAGGTCCTTCTGACTTCAGGGCCAATGCTCTTTCCACTGTGCCACCTAGCTGCCCCTTACCATTCTATTTCTTAGCCAGTACCAAGCAGTTTTGATGATTGCTGCTTTATAATACAATTTAAGATCTGGCATGGCTAGGCCATCTTCCCCTGCATTTCTTTTCATTAGTTCTCTTGATATTCTGGAACTTTTGTTCTTCCAAATGAATCTTGTTATTATTTTTTGTAACTCTATAAAATAATTTTTGGTAGTTTGATTGTTATGGTACTGAATAAGTAAATTAGCTTAGGCAGAATTGTAATTTTTATTATATTAGCTCAGCCTACCCATGAGCAACTGACGTTTTTCCAGTTATTTAGATCTGACTTTATTTGTGTGAAAAGTGTTTTGTAATTGTGTTCATATAGTTCCTGGGTTTGTTTTGGGAGGTAGACTTCTAAATATTTTATGATGTCTACAGTAAGTTTAAATGGAATTTGTCTTTCTATCTCTTGCTGTTGCACTTTGTTGGTAATGTATAGAAATGCCGATGATTTATGTGTATTTATTTTATAGTCCACAACTTTGCTAAAGTTGTTTATTATTTCAAGTAGTTTTTTACTTGATTCTCTAGGATTCTCTAAGTATATCATCATGTCATCTGCAAACAGTGATAGCTTTGTTTCTTCTTTGCCTATTCTAATACCTTCAATTTCTTTTTCTTCTCTTATTGCTAAAGCTAACGTTTCCAGTACAAAATTGAACAGTGGTGATAATGGACATCCTTGTTTCACCACCAGTCTTACTAGAAATGTTTCTAGTTTGTCCCCATTACATATGATGCTTGCTGAAGGTTTTAGGTAGATGCTATTTATTATTTTAAGGAAGACTTCACTTATTCCTATGCTCTCTAGTGTTTTTAATAGTAATGGGTGTTGTCAAAAGCTTTTTCTGCACCTATTGAGATGATCATGTGGTTTCTGTTAGTTTTGGTGTTGATATGATGAATTACGCTGATAGTTTTCCTAATATTGAACCAGCCCTACATTCCTGGTATAAATCCTACCTGGTCATAGTGTATTATTCTTGTAATAAGTTGCTGTAATCTATTTGCTAATATTTTATTCAAAATTTTTGCATCTATATTCATTAGAGAAACTGGTCTATAATTTTCTTTCTCTGTTTTGACTCTTCCTGGTTTAGGTATGAGCACCATATTTGTATCATAAAAAGAATTTGATAAGACTCCTTCTTCACCTATTTTCCCAAATAGTCTATATAGTATTGGAGTTAATTGTTCTTTAAATGTTTGATAGAATTCTCATGTAAATCCATCTGGCCCTGGAGATTTTTTCCTAGGGAGTATATCAATGACTTGTTCAATTTCTTTTTCTGAGATGGGGTTATTTAAGTGTTTTACTTCCTCTTCTGTTAATCTGGGCAATTTATATTTTTGTAAATATGTATCCATTTCACTAAGATTGTCAAATTTATTGGCATAAAGTTGGGCAAAATAGTTCCTAATTATTGTTTTAATTTCTTCTTCCTTGGTGGTAGATTCACCCTTTTCATTCTTGATAGTAGTAATTTGGTTTTCTTCTTTCTTTTTTCTAATTAAATCAACCAAAGGTTTATCTATTTTATTGGTTTTTTTTTTCATAAAACCAGCTTTTAGTTCTTATTTATTAGTTCAATGGTTTTCTTAATTTCAATTTTCTTAATTTTTTTAAGAATTTTTTTTAATTTTTAAGCAATTGGGGTTAAGTGACTTGTCCAGGGTCACACAGCTAGTGAGTGTCAAGTGTTTGGTCTGAGGCCGAATTTGAACTCAGGTCCTCCTGACTTCAGGAGTCAGTGCTCTATCTACTGCGCCACCTACCTGCCCCCAATTTTCTTAATTTTTGCTTTGATTTTCAATATTTCTAATTTGGTGTTTAATTGAGGATTTTTAATTTGTTCTTTTTCTAGTTTTCTTAGTTGTATGCGCAATTCTTTGATCTCTTTTTCTATTTTATTTATGTAAGCATTTAGAGATATAAAACTTCCCCTAAGAACTGCTTTAGCTGTGTCCCATAAGTTTTGGTATGTTGTCTCATTATTGTCATTCTCTTGAATGAAGTTATTGATTGTTTCTATGATTTGTTGTTTGACCCAATCATTTTTAGGAATAGATTATTTAGTTTCCAATTATTTTTTAGTCTATCTTTCCATGGCCCTTTATTACATATTTTTTATTGCATCATGATCTGAAAAGGATGCATTTAATATTTCTGCTTTTCTGCATTGGATTGGGACCTTTTTATGGCCTAGTACATGGTCAATTTTTGTGTATGTGACTCTCCCATTTTCTCTTCTGTCCATATTCTCTCTCTAACATCCTTTATGCCCCCTTTTTGTGTAATTCTTAGATGACAATGAATTACAGTTTGCTCAATGCCCACCAGGCCCTTATCCATTGTCTCTTGGATAATCCTCAACTTTAGTTTCTTGGATAATGTGACATTCCATAACTTGTATGCCATACAGCAATGGAACAATATTAGTATTTTTTAAATGTTCCTTTGTTTTAGAGAGAAGCTTGGTGTCATTAAAATAATTGCATAATTTTCTACAAGCCGTCCAATCCACCAATGATCTTCTCTTGTTTAATTCTAGGCTCTGCTCAATAACCAGACACAGTATCTGTGTTATGATATATAGAGAGAGGATATATATACATATATACATATGTATGCAAGTATATACATATGCATATATACACATACTTTATATACATACATGTATACACACACCCGTACATATAAATACATATACACACACAAACATTATATATAGATGGATATATAAGTATATATGTATACACAAATGTAATATTGATATACAATTAATATATAATATATATCAAGATAGACAGATAGATAGTTGAGCAGGGGATCTATATGAGCTGCCCATTCAACTGAATGTCATAGTCTGGACAACAGGCATTCTTTACATGATTGGCTTTTCTGGTGAAGATAGTTAGGCAGAACTCTTTTGCTTGATTATAGACATAATTTAGGAGATTCTACAATGTTCCAGGGCTAAATGCAATCAATATAATGTCATCCCAAAACAGGAGCATCTGGAGGTGACTGAGAGAATATTAATAACTAGCAACCTGTGTGTTTACCTTCCCATCTCTGCAAAATTCATCAAGAGTATTTTTGATGAAGGTAAGAAAAGGGAACAGACAGGCATTTGCAAATGATATTCTAAAGCACAGCACATCTTTGCAATCAAAGAAATGACTTAAAGGCATAGAGAATACAAAATCCCACTGTGCCCATTGTCTGTGACCTAAATTTTAAGAAGTGCTTAATTTGGTAGAGCAAATTTCTGTCTTAAATGCTGTGTTCCAAGAAGTCTTTTTCATCTGGACAGGACAAAGTATAAGATTTCTTTAAAGATGTAAAAGCAGATACTTTTATTTGACAGCCCTCTGATAATATCAAGTGAGACATAATGTTATTGTTGTTGTTCGTCCTTTGCTCTCAAAGAGGACCAGTAAGGCATAAAACAGATTGATATATGTTTACCTCTATTGTTGTAATAATATGAAGGATGTCTGGGGTAGGACATCAGAAACTGAAAAGGGATTCCTAGAGATGGCAAGATCCTTTGGAGTTGCAATTAAGACTAAATTATAGCTCTCCCAAAATCTATGAAATTTCCCAGTGAGAAGGTCACTCAAAAGAAAATCAGTTTAACAGTAACCATGGGAATAACCGAATGGATGAAGAAACTGTATCGTCTAAATCGTGGATGCAGTTGTATAGGATGTCCATTGAGGTAGGCTATGAGTACTTATATGTAGAACCTGTATGGATGATGAGAAGGACCAAGAATTAAACAGAGGTAAGAGTGTGGGATGGATTGCATTTGTGAAATTGGGTAGTATTTTTAATAATCCCAAACTAGTCTCAAACATACAAAGCTCAGCTTTTTTAATACCACTATTCGTCCAATGAGGTTATATGGCTATGGATCATGAAAAAACAAAATCTCCAAAGAACAAAAATCGCAGGTGATCCAAAAATTTATGCATATATGCAAGCTGGGCATAAGAGTTTGCGTCATATGATTGATCATTTGCATGCAAAAATGGTGTAAGATATACCATTTGCAGGTTTACCATCTACAAAAAAGTACAAATGAAATTGGAGTTGGGCTCATCATGTAGTCAGAGAAAGGGATCATACATAGTCTGATTACTATGCCAGCCTTCTCAAAATGTCACAGGGACCTGAACAACTTGAGTGGATTATCTATGATGGATTTATGGAAGGATATGATCAAAAATTGCATAAGATGATGTTGTGTAGCTTCTGGTGAACTGCTTAATGGAGATCCACATCAAAGAGATCATATGTCACTAAAATGTTTAATTAAAGAAGGGCAGAAAATGTTGCATAGTAGAAAAAAAATGACCCATTGGACTCCTAACCTTTGTTGTTGCTAAAACTCTTAAATAAAGGTTCGATTTATGTCTACAATACATTTCTAACATAATTCGTCCTTTTGCTTTGTGACAAATCAGGCTTCTGAACAGAATTATAGAAACAAAGCTTTGGAAACAGAAGGGCCCTTAGAAGCTATCTATCTTATCCCCCATTTGACTGATAAGAAACTAAGTCCCGAAGATATAACTATAGTTCTCCTTTTACCTCCTGCTCTTCTGAACTGCCCTTCAAGCCCTGGCCCACCTTGGCTCCCCATGTCAATACAGGAGTAGTATTATTGGCAGAGACAAATTTACATTTGTGTCTTGTTTGTACTATTTTATCATTTGTTACATCATGTGACTGATGTTTAAACTTGGATTCAACATAAGCCAGAGAGCATTGGGCAGATGAACTGACTAAGGCAAGAAGCCTGAAATTTTTTGGAGCAAACACACAACTCAATTTACTCTCCCTCTCACTAGTACTGATTCCCAGCCAGCCCGACACTGTGTTTTTTCAGCCCTTTGAAGTGAAACACTAGCAGGAGATTTCATGTTGTTTCAAACTGAAAGCGTCACAGTGTGCTTTTCCCCCTTCAATCAATGTGGCTATTTTCCAATATTAATGAATGTCCCATTTCGGCAACCTTAGCTCTGAAATCCATTGTTTCCCAAGTTCCAAGGGCTCGATGACAAACTTGGCATACTGAACTTTATAGAGCTAATACAATTTGAAATGTTAAAGAAAGAATAATGCCCCATGGTAAAGCAAGAGTAAGATTTTTTTTTTTTTGGACATAAAACACTTAACATAAGCACAGCTGTGAAAGTCTTGTCCCACTTCCAGAAAATTGTCTTTATGATCCAAAAGGAAGCCAATGGTCATGGAAACCATGCACAGAGAGCATTGTTAATATGAAATCCAGTTATGTCACACTTGGTTTTCAAAGACAGTAAATCTACCAACACCAGCAAAATTAAATAAATATTCATATGTTAAATTATGCCTATGGAAAAAATGGGCAAAATGAAAACATTCAGGAAAAAAGAAAGAGACAGAGACAGAGAATCATACCCAACTATAATCCTTCTGGATTTTTATTTGTATTTTACTTCTTGAACTCAATTCAACAAACATTTATTAAGCATCTATTCAATGCTAAGCATTGTTCTGGGCACTGGAGATACGAAAACAAAAGTGAAGACCAGTTCATGTCCTCAAGGAACTTGCACTCCACTGGTAGAGAACAACATATAAATAGATAAATAAATAAGAGATGCTTTGAGGCAGGAAGAGTATAAATAATAGATGTGGGAGGAAGGTCCCCAAAAGAGGGGACACCTGAGATGAGCCTGGAAAGAATCCATTCCAGGCAAAGGGAGAACCTATTAAAATGTATGTAATCACAGGGTGGGAAGCTGAATTAGGGAACAGTATAAAGGTCAGTTTTGCTGAAGGGAAGGGACATGAAATAAATTTTAAAAGTAGATTGATGCCAAACTATGAAGGACTTTACATGTGAAATTAAGAAGTTTGTAGTTTATCCTAGAGGCAATAGGGAGTCACTGAAAATGTAGTGGTAGAATGACATGTTGTTGTTCAGTCATATCCAACTCTTCATGACCCCATGGACCCTGTGTCCATGGGGTTTTCTTGGCAAAGATACTGCAGTGGCTTGCCACTTCCTTCTCCAATGTATTAAGGCAAACTGGTTGCCCAAGGTCACACAGCTAGTAAATAGCTGAGAATGGATTAGAACTCAGGTCTTTCTGACTCCAGGCCCAACATTCTATCCACTAAGCCACCTAGCTGCCTCCTGAATGACATAATGAGACCTATGTTTTAAGAAGATTATTTTTGAATATGTGCAGAAGATAGATTGGAGAGCGGAGAAATTGTATTCATGGAGATGAATTAGGAGATTATTATTATGGTCAAAGTGAGAGATGATAAAGAACTAAACAAATGTGAGGACCATATGATTGGAGAAAAATGGATGAATGTGGGGGTGGGGGGAGAACTAGAGACAAAAATAAAAGTAAAAACCAGTCCATGTCCTCAAGGAGCTTAATTTCCATTGGTAGAGGTTGAATATATAAATTAGAGTTATCTGAATACAGATTAAAATTGAACCCATAGGAGCTGATGAGATCACCAATGGAGAGAGTTTAGGGAAAGAAGAAAAGAAGACTCAATGCAGAGCATTTTGTGCTACTTTCCATGTCCTTCTATAAATGCTGACCTAGAATTCCACCCAGTGCTCTGGGCTCTCTGGATTTCTTGACGTCGTGAGAATACCTACGGAACATGAAGACACCCAGCTATCTATCATGATAGGCCAACCTCTTTTTTATGGTCATGCATCTCTTTAATACAGGGGTTCTTAAGATCTCTTGTATCATGGACCCTTCTGGCAGCCTACTGAAGTTCAGCCTGCTGAACTATGGACCTCTTCTCAGAATGTTTTTAAAGGCATAAGACAAAATACATAGGTTCACAAAGGAAACCAATGATACTGAAATACAGTGACATTCTTTGTTGGTTAATGTACTACAACCTACTTAAGCTAAATATGAATCTTTCGGTTAGCCTTTGAGTGAATTGAAACTTTAATTCTTCAGGGACTGGGATTCCAAAGCCATACAGCATGATTAGAAGATTATCGGTGTTTAAAATTTGAACTTTCATTTCAGAAAGGAGCCTGAGATCATTAAAAGCACCGAACAATTTCCTAGAAATAATCTAGTCCGGTGGCCTCCTATTAATTCCTGGTCCCAGTTCCCTCTGCAGCATCTATGTAAGATATAGAAAGAGCTTAGTAAATGCCTACTGATTGATTGATATACAAATATATAGATATAGATGAAGTAGATAGTTATATCTATGGATGTAGATATAATATATACATTGATGTACTAGTCTTGTGGAAACTAGCTGCATATAATAATCTAGAGCAGGAATTTGCAATCTATGGCCCAAGGACCCAATCTAGTCCACCAACCATTTTAGTACCTAGAATTATATTGATATAGGGAACTCCTGGTGTGGAAATCCTTCTGTCCATTAATGTAGATTTATGCTTATTGGGCAACTCATTTGCAATTTATAGTCTTTGAGAGCTGTCTGTAGTCACAGAGAAGTTAAGTGATTTGTCCCTGGGTACACAACAAGAATGTAACCAGAGGTAGGACCTGAACTGAGGTCTTTCTAAGGTCTTATGAGGTCTGCCCTGTGTCCACTCTAGAATGCATCCATGCATATATAAATACCCTTCATTTAATGCAAAAGACATATAAACATAGTCAAAATAACTAATATATTAATAGAAGACACTCTCAGTGCACAAAATTATAATTATTCCAATGTGTTTAAAAAAACTGTAAGTAGAGGGGGAGGCCTTATGCACATTTGTCGCACATATCCAGTTCTACAGAGAAAAATATTTTGGCAAAGTCATAGCACTATTTTAAAAAGTCAAAGCTTTGGGACCTTGAATCGGTAACAATATCTAAACAGTGTGACAGAGTAAATTTTCAATCTTTACACCAAACAGAAAACAGCTAAGAACTTAGGAAGGAAAAATGTGCTCTGGAGACACAGACTGGGCAAAGATTCCTGGCCACCTTAATGTCTTTCTAATATGCAAAGAAATCTATTTATATGACCAATAATTATCAGTATTCGTAAAGCTTGCATGCTGTCCCATAAATAAGTATGTCCATAAACATTCACCATGGAAAACCTGGCAGAAACAAAGCTCAGAAGACTGGTTTTTAAGACTTTACTTCATCCGCAGATGAAATTACACAGACTGTTCTTTCAAAGAATATTTCTGTTACTCAGTAAAACAGGTGCAATGATTTCCTAACCCATAGCCATTCAGACAGAATTAATTCAAGCAAAGGCCAAGGTTTCTGTTTCTTATACTTTTAAAAGGCAATAGAGCTGGGGAAAGAGACAGACAGACAGAGATAGAAAGACAGAGACAGAGACAGATAGAGAAAGAAAGAAAGGGAGGAAGGAAGGAAGGAAGGAAGGAAGGAAGGAAGGAAGGAAGGAAGGAAGACAGGAATCTCGGAGCAGGAAATCACAGCTGTCTTCTTAAACGGGAAGCCCTTTTTTTCAACAATATTTGTTGAAAACATTTATAACATCCATGAGTACATTTTCCCACAGTATCAACTACAGTCTAATGACAATAAGGGAATTGAAGAAGATCAATGATGAAGAATTTTAGACCAAATGTCCTAATGAGGAACTCCTTTCTCTTTGGCAAACATAGGAATCACTTCTTGCACTAGGCTTAGTTTAGTTTGATTGTTCTCAGCTTTCAAGATTAACCTGAAGGATTCCAAGGCTTGCCTGGTAGGTCTTTTAGGTTGATTCCTGATATCACAACTCTCTCTGTCTCTATCTCTGTCTCTCTCTCCGTCTGCCTTTCTGTCTGTCTCTCCCCCTCCCACTCCCTTGTCTCTCTCTCTCCCCCTCTCCCTCTCCTTCCCTCCCTCTCTCCCTCCCTCCTTCTCTCCCTCTCTGTCTCTCTCTCTGTCTCTCTGTCTCTCTGTCTCTCTTTCTGTCTGTCTCTCTCCCTCTCTCCTTCTTCCTCCCTCCCTCTCTCCTTCTCTCTCTCTCTCGATGTCTTTCTCTCTCTGTCTCTCTCTCCCCCCTCCCTCCCTTCCTCCTTCTCTCTCTTTTTCTCTGTCTCTCTTTCTCTGTCTCTCTGTCTCTCTCTGTCTCTCTCTGTCTCTCTCTCCCCCTTTCTCCCTCTCTCTTTGTCTCTCTTCCTCTCCCTCTCTCTGTCTCTGTCTCTCTGTCTCTCTCTATCTCTCTCTCTCTCTCTGTCTCTTTTATATCCTCTAAGATTTACTTACAGAAGAGTATAGCTGCCAGCAATTCTCTACAGACAAATCACTTAACTTCTCCAGAGGTCACATTCTCATATCTAAAATGAAAAGATTTAAATTAGATAACCTCTAAGGTCCCTTCCGGTTCTAATATTCTGGTATCATGTGGATCTATTTTCTATGCTTTCTATACCATCTTATCAATCATATATTAACCATTATTAAAAACATGTATATAGCACTTTGCATATATTATTTCAGTGATTCTCACAAAAACTTTGTAAGGTAGGTGCTACAAGTATTATTACTTTCTTTTTACAGATGAGAAAACTGAGGCTCAGGCAGGCTTTGAACACAGATTTTTCTGAGTCCTAGACCATTACTCTATTTATCACACCACACTGCCTCACTTATAGTTTCCTAGGACATTTACACTCTAGCTTGGCTTTTAACAAAGAAAAATATAATACATAATAAAATCTTTAGAGGTGGAATGTTTTGGTAAGTTGCATTTTCCGATAATCTAGGGATTTAAGCAGGAAGCCCTTTTTTTAAATAACATTTGTTGAAAATGTCTCTAACATCCATGAGTGAATTTTTCCACCATATAAACTACAGTCTAGTGACAAAAAGGGAATCTTTGACTCACCAATCACAGCATTGAATAAGCCTTTTTGTAACATATTTAACTAGTGGTCAAGGATATCTTCTTGAAGACTCCCAATGACTGGAAACACACTGACTCCAAAAGCTGCCCATTTTCTTTTAGATAGGTCTAATTATTAGGACGTTTTTCCTTAACATTTATCTCTGAATTAAAGTGTCTGCGAGACATCCAGTTTGACGTCCAGGAAGAAGTTGGGCATGTGAGACGAGAGATCAGGAGAGGGGTTAGGGCTGGATCCACAGACC
Organism: Vombatus ursinus; assembly: GCF_900497805.2. Classification (NCBI taxonomy): domain Eukaryota; kingdom Metazoa; phylum Chordata; class Mammalia; order Diprotodontia; family Vombatidae; genus Vombatus; species Vombatus ursinus. The sequence goes on along the minus strand of NW_020954596.1, from coordinate 27,459,079 downwards.
TGAGAATCATCTGCATAGAGATGATACTTGAATCCACAGGCCCTAATGAGATCCTCAAGCGAATAGTACAGAAGAAAAAGAAAAGAAGGCCCAGTGTTAAGCCTTAGGAGACCCTCACAGTTACTGGCAGAGACCTAGATGAAGAGACAACAAGAGACTAAGAAGTAGTGATCAGATAGTTTTGTTGTTTCAGTCATGTTCAACTCTTTCATGACTCCATTTGGAGTTTTCTTGGCAAAGATACTGGAGTTGTTTGACATTTCCTGCTCCAGCTCATTTTATTGATGAGGCAAATAGGGTTCAATGACTTTTTCAATTCACACAGTTAAGAAGTGTTTGAGTCTGGATTTGAACTCAGGAAGATGATTCTTCTTGACTCCAGGCCTGGCACACTATCCACTGCACCACCTAGCTGTCCCAAGTCAGATAGAATGGTACCAAAGCCTAGGAAGAAGAAAGTACCAAGTAGAAGGTGATCAACAGTGTCAAAGACTGCAGAGAAGTCAAGGAGGCTGAGAATTGAGAAAAGGCCCCTAGATCTGGCGATTAGGACATCACCAGTAACTTCAGAGAGAGAGAAGTTCAGATGAATGATGAGTTCAGAAGCTAGATTGCAGAGAGTTAAAGGTTGTGAGGAAAGGAAGCACAGGCATCAATTATAGACAGTCCCTTTCGCCCCTTTCCAAGGAGTTTAGGCATGAAAGCGAAGAGAGATGTAGGACAATAGTGAATGGGGATGGATGAGGATAGGAGAAGAATGAGTGTTTGTGTAGGCAGCCAGGAAGCAGCCAGTAGGCAGGAAAAGATTAAAGATTAGGGATGGAGTGAAGAGGATGGGGGGATGAAATGAAATCACTCAGGCATGTAGAGGAGTTTGTCTTGGCAAGGAGAAGAGCTAAACCCCTCCATGTACACAAGTAATCATCTGAAACAGACCCTTTTTGGAGGAGAGGGTGAGTGCCCCAGCTCTCTGGCCCCAGAAGTATTTATTATTGTAATGCATATTTAGTTTTATACCTCCAGAACCTGCAACCTTGAAGCTACATGGGGCCCTCTAGGTCCTCAAGTGTGACCCTTTGACTGAATCCAAACTTCACAGGACAAATCCCTAATAAAAGGATTTTGTTCTGTTAAACTTGAACTCAGTCATAAGGCTGCACCCAAGGACTGGAAGGCCGCGTGTGGCCTAGAGAACACAGGCTCTTCACCCCCATAGGTCTAGTTCATCACCTATCTGCCATGTAGTAGGAGGAATATTTCATTATTATTGCTTCTTTAGTCAGAGTTCTGAGGTCTTTAGGGGCTGTCCTCTCATATAATTGTAACCATCATGAAAATTGTTCTTAGTTCCATTCAGTTCACTTTTTATTAGTTATAGTCTCTCCGTATTTCTCTAAATCCACAATACTCTTCATATCTCATGGCACAATAAAATTTCATTACAATTATGGATACATAGGTACAGTTCTCTAGCCAGTGAAGATCTTTTTTAGATCCTGAATCAGTCATCCATTTTGTTAGCTATCCCTTGTAGTTGAAACTTTAATGCCTTTATTCAAGTCATTGATGGAAATAGTAAACCTTGTAGTTCCTAAAAGATTTACATTCAAAGCCTCAATTCTCATGGTATTGAATGTTAGATGAAGAAAATTTGGCTGAGACTTAGAAGAAGAATGGAGAGACTAGAACATATTCCTAGGTGTTGATTTTTTAAAACTAAATTATAAGACTTCTGGGTTGGAAATCATGATAAAGATCATCTAATCCAGAGGAGTCCAAGAGATGGCCTGCAGGCTGCATGCATCCCACAACACTCCTGAGTACAGCCAGAACCAGACTGAAGTGTAATTGGTAAATATTTAACAAAATAAATTAAAATGCAATAAAACATAGATAATATTGCACTTTAAAACCAAGTCAATGTACAGCAAATAGGGATCTCTATGTACAGATTAATGGCCCCCATTTCTATTTGAGTTTGATACCACTGATCTAATCAATGCTCTTTATTTCACAGATCAGGGAGCTACAGCCAAGGGAGGTGAAATCACTTGCCCAAGGTCCCACACTTTATGGCAGAGCCAACATTCACACCTAGGTCACCAAATTAGACCAGAACTCTTTCCACTATACATCCTGATCTTAAATTTTCTTGTTACTTCCTTATCCCTCGAAAAGTCAAGACCTCTTCACTCCCTAACCCAGAAAAAAAAATCTCATAAAAGAAACAGTGAAGGGAAGAAATAGGGAAGAAATGAATGGATTTGACATCACAGGAAGGACTTCAGTTTGAATTCTGGTTCTGCCATTAATTACCAGTGTGATCTAGGAATGTAATGAGACATATAAAAAGTGCTTTTCAAAACTTAAAGTGATATATAAATGCTCTGTTAGCTATTGGACACTAACAATGCCTCCTATTCTTATAGGCCTTTAAGGTTTATATACATATATATATATATATACACATACATATACACACACACACACATATACATATACATATACATATATACACACATATATATAGTGTGTGTGTGTGTGTGTGTGTGTATTACACACATATATGTCCCTTATATATCTCTGGTCTACAGGTACAATAAGTTCATAACAAAAATCATGCTTTCATTATAACAGCTCTAGGGTACAAGTAGTGAAAATAGTATTACTTTATTATAGAAGTGAGAAAATTGAGGCTCAGAGAATTGAAGGGGCTTTGCAAAAGTCACGCAGCTAGTCAGGGTCAGAGTCAGGATTCAAACTCATGGTATATGAGTCTAAGTTATTAGAACAGCTTACATTAACATAATGCTTTAAGGTCTACATTATCTCCTCTGAATTCCAAAGCTCCTTTCATTAAATAGCATTGCAAATGACAACCTTTCAGTGCCTCAGATTCCTCATCTGTAAAATGAGGTTAGATTAGATCATCTCTAAGGTCCCTTACAGCTCTAACATTCTATGGTGTTGAACCATCTCATGATGGTCTATATAACAAAGAAATATTAGCCCCAGGGGATATGAAGGGAGATATCTGGCTAACATATTAGACTCATGAGCATTTTATATATTCAATGCTTCCCTCTTCTATGATGGAGGAACCTAGATAGAAACAATCCTTCCTCTCAAGAGATCCTTGATGTCACATGTGCCCATGACCATTCCACCCATTTGGAGGCCCAGGTTCACAGCTTTTCAGGTGCCATGGCTAATGGGAGTGCCAGAGGCTCATTGAAGTACTGTGAGAAAGTACAACCTTATGGTGGTTCTGTAAGAAGCATTGCCAACTAGGCAACAAGGAGCCAGCTAGGCTTGGGGAGGCAGCACCCCAGGATTGCAAAGACCACTAGATTCTGAACTAGAGGATCCAAGTTTACAACCCAATTATGCTACTTAACATCTGTGTGGTCTCAGGCAAATCTCACTGCTCTGGGTTCATTCTCTCAGATGGAAAATGTGACCTCTAAGGTCCTTCCCAGCTCTGAATCATGTGCTCTTCAGACCTGAGACAGATAATGTAATGCATCTTGTGTATATATGATATGTGTATCCATATAACATATGTGTGTCTACATGGCTTGTTTAGACATATAGACAGGTGGCTATAAGATTGGCATGCCTAGATGTCACTGGAACCCAGCCTCCCCCCTCCAAAAAAGATTACAGCTTTATCCATTCAGGAAGGCTGGAGCATTGCAGCTGGGTACTACCTCTTCCCTCAAATAGGCTAGTCTAGATATATAGTCTAAAAGACTGTAGTCTACTATCCCCATTGGAGATAGAGATGAGGGAAGGGGCAAATATACACACACATACATATATATACACATATACATGTAAGGATATATGTATACACACATATTGTACATATATGTATATTTATATATGCATGTGTGATTATATATGTATATCCATATCATATACATACACACACATACATACATATATACATACATGGGTATGGGTGTCTGTATGTGTGTGTATATTGGCACAATAGATAGAGTGCCGGACCTGGAGTGAGGAAGATTCATCTTCCTGAGTTCAAATCTGCCCTCAGATGCTTATTAGCTGTGTGACTCTGGGAAAGTCACTTAACTCTTTTTACCTCAGTTTTCTCATCTGTAAAATGAGCTAGAGAAGGAAACGGCAAAGCACTCCAGTATCTTTGTCAAGAATACCCCAAATGGGGTCACAAAGAGTTGGACACAACCGACAATGACTGAACAACTCTCTCTCTCTCAATAGACAGATATAGATATATATACACACATATTGCAATATACACATATATTACATATATACATATACACACACACTATATATAGATATATAGATATAGATACAGATATAGATATATATGTATGTATGTATGTATGTATCACACACACATATGTCCCTTATATATCTCTGGTCTACAGGTACAATAAGTTCATAACAAAAGTCATTTCCCTGGTCACTAGACATTAAGAGGATGGGTAGCCCCAAGATTACCACTGCTGTCTTGGCTTTTTCCACCAAACACTAGTCACAGAAAAGACTATCATAGTTAGCACCTAGCAAGTAAACCCATTTATCCAAGCAAACATAAATTGGAGAAGTAATCATAATTATTATCATAAATAGTATTCACATAGTACTTTAAGATTTACAAAGCACTTTACAAATATCATTCAATTATTCCCTGATAATCCTGAGATCAGAATATAAGGAAATACATAAGAGCAAAGGAGTCCCTGTGGATCACCATGGCCCACAACACTCCTGAGTATCACCTGAACCAGATTAAAATGTAATTGGAAACTATTATCAAAATGAATAAAAATACAATGGACCATAGATAATGTTAATATGTGATTTTCTAAGTCAACATGCAGCCAGCATGTATATGTATTACTGTTTAGTGGTCCCATTTCTATTTAAATTTAACACCATTACATAAGAGTGAATAAAACTTTTAGATGAGAACAAGATGAGATCTCACCTCAAACTAATGTCTCAATCTTACTCAAGGGGAAAATTTCCAAAGTATCTAGTGAGGCAAGCTGAAAATTAAGGCTATGTTGAAGAGCCAGATTCCCCTACATGTCTGCTACTTCCAAATTCTTCCCACATGTCACTTTCCGACAAGCTCTCACACCAACTCTGCCCACCAAACCAAGATATAGCATCATGTTTAGCCTTCTATCTACCAATTATGAACCATGGCAGAGGCATGCAAAATACCCCAGCCTTGGTTGGAAGCCCAGGTTACATTTATAGAGCACTTAAGGGTTTACAAAGCGTGATTCTAGCAACAATCTTGTGGAGACAGTTACAGATGGGAAAAATAAAGCCCAGGATATTAAGTGACTTTCCTAAGGTCAAAGCCCAATGGGAAGAACAATTTTGAGCAATTAATAGCCATGCAATACCAGTCTGAACATATACTGTGGAACAGTAAAATGGACAACAATAGATTTATTTAAGCAAAACCCCATACAATATTAATAAAATATGGGTCTCATTGGTCTAAGATAGCTATATAATGACTAAAACTTTCTGGTCAAAAAGCAAGAAGATTGATAGATATTCTCAGGGCACATAATAAGCAGGTGAAAAACTTAACAAAACAAACCTCATTTTATTGAGCAAAATTAAAAGCTGATAATGGATACACACCACTGGATTTATCTAATGTAACCAAAAGAGTTTACAAATCTAAGATCCAGGAGTGCACTCAAACTTCACCAATGAACCACATGAACTGAACCAATAATATCTTATCAGAGAAGTATGGAACAAATGTCTGTCTTGAAGATGTGATTACAGAAATGGAAACATTAATGACTGGTGAAAGACCAGGTCATTGTTAATAGAAATTACAGGAAGTTTGTTCTTAAGGAGTTCTTACTTACTAATCAATGCAGATTATTCAAGAAAATGATAGAAACTGTGCAATGCATTGCTGCATTACCTACCAAATACCTAGCAAGATACCATCTGGTGGAAAGAATAACACATCAGAAGGTTATTCAATTAGGTAATAAGAGAATAAATCTCCATGTAGATCTCAAAATATTATTGAAGATTCAACCAAACAAGCTGTGCTGAAAACAGAGCATTATCACAGACAAAAGTGTGACCCACAATGTCCTGGGCACAATCTCTCATTGATCCCTAAAACATTAAGAGGAACAATTATAATAGATCCTGTCATGATGGACAGTCATCGTCTACAAGCTATGTGGAATATTTTTTTTCAAAACATAGAGAAGAAGTCAAAGGAATCTAACAAAAGCATTTGGAAGTATGTTGAAGTAAATGATATCCTTGTCCCCACTTCTGCTACTAGAATTCTCTCAAGGATGCTTTCTGTGAACCTATGAAACAGGGGGTTCTGATCATTTTTGTGACAGTCTGGTGAAACCTAAGAATAATACTTCTAAATGCATAAAATATATGGGGTTACAAAGGAAACCAATTATATTAAAATACAGTTATCAAAATATTAAAAAAATAAGTTCATTGATCAAGGTTAAGAATCCGTTCCTGCTAGATGACCTTAAACTCCAATATTTTCATTCAATTACAAATAACATTCACTTCATACACTTATACATTAGTCCACAGAAAGATTAAACATTTATAAAAAATAACAACAGACAGTAGTAACCTGTCACTGGACTATTTCTAGCTGAATTCCATCCAAAAAGATGAAAAGGATAAGATATTTAACAATAATAATATTACTAATAATAACTGACTAAGCATTAAACATAAAAGCTTTATAGTGAATTGTACCAACAGTATTTCTGTTTGAATTCCAATGGATAAAATGAGAAAGAGAAAATAATACTGATACTACTATCTCAAATGTCTATAGTATTTTCCACTTAGACATGCTTTCCTAAACATTAGTTCATTTTATACAAAAACCTGTGAAATAATCAGGACAGGTATTATTAACCTTCTTTTATAAATGAGAAATCCAAGGGTCAGAGAAATGAAATAACTCACCCCACCTGGCAAGTGGAGAAACCAGGGCTCAGATTGGTATATTTCCACTTGACCACATTTCTTTTCTGGCCATGTATTGCCAGATCCTGTGCCCAATTGTGTTGAGAAACATGGGAGGTGTCACCTCCCATGAGAGGTTGACACCTCTCCCTTTTTGGGCCAGAAAAATGACAGAGCCATGAAAGGGAAGGGGAGAGATGAGGAAAAGAGGGGAGGAGAAATGGATGGAAAGAGGGAGCCCAGAAATACCTGGCGTTACTTATTTCCTATCACAGAAATGTGCTAAAGACTAATAAAATACTCATTCATATGCAATGTATGTGTACTGAATTAGGAAAGAGTCTTGGCCTGAATGACTAGAGCTGCTTTGCTACTTGGCTTTTTTCCCCCTGGTATGTTCTCTTTCTCCTAGGAGGATTTGGCATATGTAAAATTAAGCCTGAAAAAATTGAGGCTAGGAAATAGTTTTGATTTGGCCCAGTTCTCTCTCCCCTAAGAAGAAGCACTCAGCATTTTACATCCATCATAAAAGATTTTATGGGGTCTGAATCAGAGGTTGGCAGCACATGCTACTTATGCTGACCTGATGAAAAACAGCTCTTCTCTGCACCTACCTACCTGAAGGATTTATGCCATTCCATTGTCTACTTTCAGAGGAGGTTGAGCATGGCAAGTGAAATCAAAAAGACTTGTCAGAAACTGAGTGGGAGGAATACGTCCTGCTTCACCAATGGAGAATGCAAAATGTGGAAGATCAGCCCCTAGCAACAGTCGTGGATTGTGGTCCAGGGTACAAAGAGAGAATATTGCTGTGGGCATACATACGTCTTTTTAGTCTGCATTTTTTCTTCCTCAAATGGGAAAGATGAGGAGAAGAAGAATATTAAGCAGGATGGAGAGCAGGAAATGCTTTAAAGATCCTCCATAATCTGGCTTTCCAGTTTTATTTCACATAATTTCCTGTTATTCCATATTATAACCCAACCAGACTGGACTGCAAACCATCTCCCAACCTCATCCTGCTCTCTCTCTTTCTTGCACTTGCATAGGCATAGTCATCTAGTGGCACAGTCGGTAACTCTTGTCTATTGAAATCCTTCTATTCCTTCAACATTTTCTTCATGAAGCTTTCCTTAATCCCCCCCAGTAGACATGATCTGTCTCTTCCCAATCTCTTATGCCTCATTTTGACCTCTTCCTTGTAGTCAATATATTCCATTTTATCACATGTGTAATTGCATAAGAGTCAATTTAATTCAATAAGCATTTGCTAAGTGCCTACAAAGTACAAAGCGTTGATTGGGCATGGTGCTGGAAATAAAAAGACAAAAAGGAAAATTCATCCCTGTCCACAAGAAGCTTGCATTCTACCGGGAGATACAGCTTGTAAATAGATAAGTAAAAATGAGACAATGTGAGCAAAAAGAGAGCATTAACAATGAGGGGAATGATGAATAGCTTTCTTTATGTGGTAGCTCTTGAGCTAAGCCTTGAAGAAAGCTGGAGATTATAAGAGACAGAAATGAAGAGAGAGTGCATTCAAAGAATGGGACGTAGTTTATCTTCCTACAAGACTATACAGTCTTTGAAGGCAGAAAATATGCCATTTTTCATCTTTGTATCTCTAGCTCCTAGCACAGTGAAATTCCCATATGACTATACAGAAAGATGATGAGTGTCCTTGAACTGAAATTGAGGACGAAAAGAAAAAGAAAGAAGAAAGTTACTTCTCAAATGCTTTATCATTACAAAATGCTTTCATATTAGTTTCTAGAATTTGGTCCTCACATTCACTCTCTGAAGCAAATAGTGTAAGTAGTCTTATCATACCTATTTGAAACTCTGAGAGGTGGATGACCACTTGTTGGGTATATTCCAGTTGGGATTACTTGTTGACAATGGGTTGGAGTAGTTGGCTGCTGAGGTTCCTTCCAACCCTTCCAACATTCTACGATTAAGCTTTCAAGCTTAACTAAGCTTCTAAGATTCAACTTTCTTTCATGTCTCTTCTTCAATGTGGGGGAAACCTGGATTCTCGTCACCTCCATCAGAAGGTAACTTGATGAAGCAACAAAAGGTCTTAGAGGGGAGGGAAGTCACTAAGACAAATCTGATTGTTTCTCTCTCTGACTTCACAGCTAGTGATGATCACACCAATCATGAGATTGGCTCAGGGTAAGCTGGTTGAAAAATAAAGGCATGTTATATGGAGATTTGCAGCACATTTGAAGTAGGAGGAGGGGCAGATTGGTAGGAATTGTTAGGCAGAGAAGGAAAATATATACCCAGTGCCCAGAGAAGAATCAATCTACTACAAATAAGCCTTATAAATTTCAGAGAGTCATAAGTTCTATGATTTGGGCATTATTTCAATTGTCCTGTGGAATTATTTCACCAGGGCGTTAAAAACTGTCTCTCAGAAGCTGAAAAGACAAGAACTGCATTGAATAGTCATTAGCTTAAGGTCTTGTCCATGAGAACAGAAAAATATAGTAAAGCATGCACTGGAATAGGCTAACAGCATATGAAGAGGCAGGAAAGGAGGAGAGGTGTGAAAGAGATGTAGCCATTCCTTTCACACAGTAGCAATTCCATTTACATAATGAATAGACAATGAACTAGAACGTTTTGAAGATATTTATCATTACTGAGCTGACTAGAGACTCCCTGTGTGCTTGTCAGAAAGAAATCTTGGCTAGACAAATGATAAATTAACAATAAATGCATTTACTGTCCATCATTTATTTTTTTTAATGTTTGGCCACAGAAACTCAGTGTAAGGAGAAAAATAAGAATAATGCCATATGTTATATGCAGAGTGCTATTTAAACCCAGAGACATGTGATTCACTCTAGGAACAATGAGTAATTTCCAAAAGAAAAAGCATCCTAACTTGATAGTTTTAGCAAAATCCAGACATCCAAATATAGCAAATACACAATTGTAATATTAGATTATTTCCCTTAACTTAGAGCTCCAATATACTTCCAACCTACCTTTTGAACTATCTCAACACCATTATACTCTGTACTCCAGTCAAATCAAATAGTCATTCCCCCATTTCCCAGCCAAGGTTGGTCACTTTCCCATCTTTGATCCTCTCATTCCTTGTACCTATAATGTCCTCTCTGAGCAGCCCCATCCTATCCCTCTCAGTCCCTTCTTTAGCTACTGAAATCTGTCCTGAAAGTGCCCATGCAAATACTGCTTTCTTCATGAAGTCCTCACCTGGTCCTTCCAACTAGTTACAAGCCCTTCCCTATTCCATCCCAATAGACAAGCATTATGAAGTGCCTACTGCATTTCATGCAAGGCACAGTAACAGGGATGGGAAGATAAAAACACAACAATCCCTGCCTTCAATGGGCTGATGTTCTATTGAGGGAATATAATATGTGTGCCAATAAGTTAATACAAAGTATTTACAAAGTTATACAAAACAATTTCAAGAAAGAGAATAACTAACAAACTGGGAAGGGAAAGTAGAAGAGAGATAAATGAAGAAAGGTTTCATTAAGATTATGTCACCAGAGCTACACTTTGAAAAATGCCCGGAATTCTAAAGGGCAAAATTCATACTTCAGTGGAACTCCTGCCTCTTTTAAAACTCACTTATTCACTTGCATTCAAATTTGCATTATAGTTATTTGTGTGCATGTTGTAACTTCTCTGTTCTAAGGCAATAAGTTCCTTGAAGGACTAGGTATCACTTAATCATCTTTGAATCTTCCCCAGAGGACAGCATAGTGCAGTGCTTAATAAAAGTTGAATCAATAAATTAATGATTAAACAAATGTACTTAGGGCTAGTTCATATGTTTCTCTCATACACCTGTTCCTCCTAAATTTCTTTTGTTTGTAGTATCACTATTCATCCAGTCCTCCATGTTTATAATTCTAGTATCTTCTTTTTCCCTCATCTTTCATATTAAGTCAGTTACTGAATCCATTCAATTCCATTTGAGCAATAACTCTCACACCTTTCCCTTCCTCAACATTCTCCCTGGACCTTATAACCATGTACACAGACTAATACAATCACCTCCTAACTTATATTCCTTCCTCCACTCCAATCTAAAGTTCACATTGCTGCCAGAAAATCATTTTTACATGTATATATGGCCATGCTATTCCTCTGCTCAAAAAATCATCAATTGTTCCCTATTTCCAAGTTAAAATGTTTTTATCTAGCATTTAAGTCCTTCTTTAACCACCTTACATTTCTAGATTAATCTAGTATTTCTTGCCTCCATTCATTCTAAGTAAGCTGGATAATACTCTATCCTCTCACTCCCAACCAATACTTTCATACCCAAAATCCATCACATCTTTTTGCCACCTTACCTTTGCTGAAACATGTCTATATACTTAGGATGCCCTCCTTCTCCTCTTGAACTACTAACTAAATCCAATGCTACCTCTTTCAGGAAGTCTTCACTTCCCCCACACTGTTGGTTGCTATCCAATATGCACAGTTTTTACATCATTTCTAACATTAACTTAGCTATTGGGACCTTAAATCGAAATCTCTGTCCAGTGGCCAACAAGTATACATACCAATTGAGGAACTGAATTGTATCAATCTTAATATCACTATAAATAAAATCAGAAGACAAAGGAAGGGACAGCTGGAGGAAATTCATAGCTAATAATTTAATTAATAGATAATTAGAATTATTAATTAGAATTAATAGCTAGCTAGTGGGACTGGCTTTATCACATGTCCAAGGACAACAAAAAACACCATTCCACACAACATTTGTCCACTTCGTATGGAAGGGCTCATGATAAATGTCTACAAAAGGACCACTGTGCAGTATATATACAAACATCTCGTTCAAAAGTTGAATTAGTAGGGAAATTTTATGAAGAACTTTATAAGACTTTCCAAATTAAACCTAATATATACCATGATACTTGACAAATGCAATGCAAAGACGGGTACAGAAGAGGATAAAAAATGTTAGAAAACATGGCTCAAGATTAAAGAATAAGAGAACCCGAACACTTACAGGATAACCAGAAGCCTCAAATCTATACATCCTAAATTCTTTCTCTGAGAAAAGCAAAGCATGAAATAATATCACAATATACTTAATTTGTTATATTTTAACAGACAAGAAATACCTCATCACTGATGTGGAAATCATTCCTAAATCAACTGTTCATATACAGTCAAAACACTGACTTATTAGGGCAAAAATAAAAATTATTACAAAACTAAAAAAATAAAATGGGAAAAATATCTGGTATGTAATTAAGGCAATTCCAACATAACCTATTAGTAATCTGAAATATTAGAAATGGATGGATGAAAAGACAGCAATATCAATTATAATAAATTCATACAGTAAATTAAACAATACAAATTAAGTGCCATAATCAGGACACAAAAAGAGCAAAAGAACCTAGCCAGCAAATACTTGATCTCTTTGCCAACCAGAGAGAAATGATAGCTAACACTTTTAGAATAGAAATTCATTGGTAAAATGTTTCAAAGACGGATAGTGGATGATTATGAAGAGCCTCACCTCATAAATCAGAAAGAAGCAATGAGAGGGAAAACAAGTTTTAAAAAAAACTTGGCAAGAGTCTAAACTAAGCAAGCAAAGTAATCTAAAGGGCATTTAAGGAAGAAAGCAAAGAGATTAAAATAGAAAATATCGATAAAAATGTTAGAGCAACTTTTCACCCATCAAGGAGATTGGAGCCACCATATTTGGAATCTAATATCACAGTACCAGATGTGCCCGCAGCAGAAGCGGAAATGCTACTTGTGACAACTCTGATGGGAAAAGTACTGAATTAAAACAAGAAGAGGTCCATTGGAATAAAATCTGAGAACTAGTTATTTTGTTAAAAGTTTTCAAGACAATATCAGGAACTATGAACTCATATGCCTACTTTCTCAGCTATATATGTATAAGAATAATTTAAATATTTGAAGCACATCTTTGATGCAAATATTAGAAAGGAAGAGGAAAACTTTTGCAAATAATATTCTATAGTAGTCCATATTTGTGCTATCACAAAATTGACTCAAACATGAAGACAATACAAAACCTCACCGTACTTATTATTGTTGGCCATTTAAAAAGAAAGAAATAAAAAAAAAAAACACTTCATAAAGTAGAATGAAGTACCAACTCAAAAGTTCTTACCTCAAAGAAGGTCTCCAATGTATGTCAAAAGAATACAAGGTTGGAGCAGCCAGGTGGTGCAGTGGATAGAGCACTAGCCCTGAAGTCAGGAGGACCTGAGTTCAAATCCAGCCTCAGACACTTGACACTTACTAGCTGCATGACTCTGGGCAAGTCACTTAACCCCATTGCCTAGACTCCCCCCCACCAAGAAAAATACAAAAATAAAAGAATACAAAGTTTCTAGAAATATTTGATTGCAAATAACTTTGATGCTCCTCGAATCATTAATATCAAGGGAAGCATTAAAAAGGAGATAAATATTTGCTCACCAAACGTGTTTGCCATTGTAACAAGTGATATCCAGCAGAGTCCACAGAGGTTGAAGTGGGATGCCCTATATATGGTGAGGGTCTCCAGAAGCTCCTGTGTGCTGATTCATTCAAGGTACATTGATTAAGGTCCTACCATGAGTCAAGCACTATGGGCTATAGGGTACTGACTACATTAAGTCCTGAAATACCATAGAGGTTGTTAAGTGGAGATCCATAATCATTCCAGTGTTTGACTTAATTATATTAACAAAGGAAAAACAAAAAACAAAAACACAAAAATGAAAAAATGACTATTATCTAGACATTGATTTGCAGTTGAATGGACTTCTTCTTTACTGATTTATTACTTCTAGTACAGTAGGACAACTAACTTACCAAGAATGACAACCTATCCCCACCCCTCACCTACACCAGCTAAAACAAATTCCATTAACTCAGAGAACACAAACCACTTTTCTTAGGGAGAATAAGAAATGCAGTACCTTCTTTTTGCTTGATTAGATATAAACAGTATTCTTGACACAGCACTGAAGGAAATCTGATGCTCATCTCCTAAATGATGCATGCTATCCTTGCTGACTTTTACTGATAAATCATGCTTAAGATTTATATTCTGGAATCCTTTCTATATGGAGGATTCTTACGAATGGGAGAATGATTGAAGGGCACCCCATGAATGACCCTTTTCCAGGAGTGTCCATTTTAACACACTGGATCCTTGCTTCAATGTTATCGATGGTGATTTGGCCAATTAATCATGCTCCACTCCCAGCTCTCAAAGTGGTTTAATTTCTCATTCAACAAGAAAGCCTCACTGTAAGGCCCTGTCACTTGGTATAATGGAAAGAACAATGGATTGGAGTGGGAAAAAGAAGTCAAGGCTTTGACAGGAGTTTGAATCCTAGATTCTGACTTCAATCAAGATATATAACCTTCCTGGATTACTACATATTTTCATTTACAAAATAAAGAAACTGGATTTGATGGTATCTAAGCTCCTTTCAGTTCTAATATTCTGTAATAAGGCAGGCCAATGACATTGACATCCCAGAACAATATGGACTGTGCATAGTATTTTGCATGCAAGTGCTCAGTAGCTACATTTATTAAGCATGCGCTCGATAGGGATAAAAAAGAAAACAAGAAAGGAAACAGTACCTGTCCTCAAGGAGTTTACATTCTACTAGGGGGGTATGGCATGGATCAGAAGACTTAAGTTCAAGGTCAATTCCTTCTACTTACTCATCTAAAAAATGAGAACAATAGTATCTATATAGTCATAGCCATTTTTCAGAATACACTTGGTGAAACTTAAAATGATTAAATTGATTAAAATAGAAACAAAAAGAAACTGGTCTATGAGTCTCAATAAACTCATTAGGCTCTGAAGTCTCCACTTGTTCAATCTGAGATTTCAATTGAAGTCTGAGAATCTTTAAGCTTGAACTTCCCTGTTGGAATTCCCATTAATCAATCCTGAAAATATTCCTTAGATTTCATTTTCATTAAAGTGAACCCATTTTTAGAAAGAAACAGAAAACACACAGGGCAAGAGATTCCTTGCATCAATTAGGTGCCAGAAATAAAACATGTCTTCATATAATCTGTATAGGAGACATTGGAAATGTTGGATTGGGGCAAACTTGAAAGTCTATGAGGATTTCTTTACATTTTGTGTGTTGCTTCCCCCTTTGGTAGTCTGGTGAACCCCTTATCAGAATAATATTTTATTGCCTACATTTATCATTGAAGGAAATGCTAAATTTCAGTTAGAATTTAGGAAAGATAAAGATGTAATCTTGTCTCTCCTCCAGACTTAGAATCCTCAGTATAGATGGACTATGGTGAGGGGAAGAAGGAGGAATTAACCACCAAGTTTTCATTTTCCTACTTTGAATGGAAGTTGGTCTCATGGGGCAGAGTAGAGTATTCTGCAAGGAGTATGAAACAAGATATTAATCTATCATTCATGGACTTCTGAGTGCTCAGTAATCCCACAAAACAATCTCTGGAATAAACCCCTTATTTCAGTTACATTGGGTGAACTGATAGGGGACCCAACCAGTGTTATTTGAGTGTCAGAGATATCTCTAACCATGCAATATAATTCATTCTCAACCACCCATTCTATCCATGTTGTTCCTCCCTGCCCCCAGTTTTATCTCTCAATTTTAACTTGTTTGTCAAAAAAAGACATAGGGAACAACATGTTAAGGATCTACAAGTTAATAGAAAAGGCAGACAAGACCATTATCTACATGACTGAACCCTGAGCACAAGGAAGAGAGCAGGATCTTCAGGGTTAACCAACTTCCTGTTCCTTTGTTGGATATGGGAAGACACACATGGAGGAAGAGGAGATCAAGATATTGTGGACCTGCAGCCTATGGGCTTCATTTTCCTACCCTGAGTGGAAGTGGGTGTCATTGAGCAGAGTAGAGTACCCTATAGAGAGTATTAGGCTAGACAATAATCTGTCATTATTATTATTAAACTTCTGAGTAATCAGTGCTCCCACAAAACAATCTGTGGACTAAACCCACCCTCCATGCCAGGGATCCCATTTGTCCGAATAATAATAGTTGGTATTTATAGAGTACTTTAAATTTTGCAAAGTGCTTTACATCCCTGGTCTCATTCAATCCTCCCAACAACCCTGTGAAGTAAATTCTATAGGCCTTATTATCCCCCTTTTACATGTGAGGGGACAGAAGATCAGAAAAGTCAAGTCTATTAGTCACAGAGCAGGTTCAGTCAAGTGTCAGAGGCAGAAATGGATGTGGGTCTCTCCTTTTTCCAAGTCAAGGCCTCCTCACTACACTATGCTAGGTTGTCTCAGTGGAACGGCTCCTATAGGCAGCTAGGCTGTGCCATGAATAGAGTGCTGGATCTAGTGTCAGGAAAGTCTAGTTTCACATCCCGTGTAGACACTGACTAACTGTGTGACCCTAGGCAAGTCATTTTACTCTGTCTGCCTCAGTTTTCTCAAGTGTAAAATATGGAAATAGTATATATCTGCAAGGATACGAATAGTGATTAAATGAGATAATTTTTGTAAAGTATTTGACAGTGCCTGGTACATAGTAGGTGCTTAATAAATGCTCATTTCTTTCCTTTCTAAACTAATACGAAAATGTTTTGGGATGCTTCTGCTGATAACCTGAGAGACACTGTGATAGAATCTATTAGAGCCTTAAGCTTAACCCTCAGGGAAATGTCCCCTGTTGTAAATGAGAGCTGATTATGTGGAATGCAAGGGCTGGGATAGTTGACGTTCTCTAAGAACCCTCTTCAGACCTTTGAAAATATGACTGATGATAAAAGTAATCATGCTTCTGGTTCCGAGAGCAGTGCATTTGCATCAGCAGAATCCCACCATCTCAGAGTTGGAAGGGACCTCAGAGTCACTTGACCAAGTATGTTCTCTATAGCACAGTTGACAAATAGTCATCTAACTTTGCTTGAAGACCTCCAGGGAAAGATCCTGATGCAGAATGAATTGGGAAATGATAGAGGGGGCAATCTGCTGGAAAAGACAGGATGGAACAGGATCACTTGTGCACGTTCTGCCTTGTCTTGGCAAGGAGAAGGGCCACCTCATCATGTGAGGCGAGGGTAAAGGATCTGGGTGATGTGAGATGAGGAAGAGGGCAGTAAGGCCAGAACACGTGGAATGGCCTGGGAAAAACCTTGAAGGATGAGGTGACTGTTAGTGAAGATGAGGATGAAGAATAGAATGAAGAGTAATAAATGACTCAGAGGAAGATTAAAAGGAGAGAGTTGTGCACAGAGAGACGAATTTCAGAGGTCAGGATCACGGAAGTAGGACAGGTGTGATGACAAATGAGATCCAAAGTGTGACCATCCCTGTGTGTGGTTGAGGCCATGGAAGTTGAGGAACTCGATAAACTAAGAATCCAGAGTGTTGGAGAGGATTCCAGAAGGGTCATGATGAAACATACTACCCACATCCTAGCAGAGACATGATGGATTCAGGGTGCAGAACAATATTTACCTTTTTGGATGTGGTCATTGTGGGAATTTGTTTGCTTATTTGTTGCAAGGGTTTTGTTTTTATTTTTTTCTCTCTCTCACTAATGAGTGTTGAGGAGAGAAAAAAATGAATGATAATTTCAAAAAAATTAATTTAAAAGGTAAGCCACTACCTCCTGGGGTAGCCCATTCCACATTTTAGACAGTGCCAGGTCTGAAGCCAGGAAGACTCTTCTTGGTGAGTTCAAATCCATCCTCAAACACTTACTAGCTGTGTGACCCTGCACAAGTCACTTAACCCTGTTTGCCTCAGTTTCCTCATCTGTAAAATGAACTGGAGAAGAAAATGGCAAACCAGTCTAGTATATCTGTCAAAAAAAACCCTAATGGGGTCATGAAGAGTCAGATATGACTAAAAATGACTCAATAGCAAAATAATTTTTAATTAATTTTAAAATTCTAAGTTTTTCTGGTAAATAAAGTATTCTGAATTGGGGAAGACCAATTGGTATGGAAACTCTTCTTTCAGTCTTCCTTCTGGTCTTTCCACATAAGTTTATGATTGTGATATCATTTGATCTGTTTTAATTGATTTCTTTGTTTTTTACTCTTTAGGGTTTGTTTGCTTGTGTTTTGTTTTGTTTCATTTGTATTAAAGGTTCAGTTACATAAACAAAGAAGAAGAAGAAGAAGAAGAAAGAAGAGGAAGAGGAAGAAGAAAGAAGAAGAAGGAGAAGGAGAAGAAGAAGGAGGAGAATGAGAAGAAGGAGAAGAAGGAGGAGAAGAAGAAGAAGGAGAAGGAGAAGAAGAAGGAGGAGAAGGAGAAGAAGGAGAAGAAGGAGGAGAAGAAGAAGAAGGAAAAGAAGAAGAAGAAGGAAAAGAAGAAGGAGGAGGAGGAGGAGAATGAGAAGAAGAAGAAGAAGAAGAAGAAGAAGAAGAAGAAGAAGAAGAAGGAGGAGGAGGAGGAGGAGGAGGAGGAGGAGAATGAGAAGAAGGAGAAGGAGAAGGAGAAGAAGGAGGAGGAGGAGAAGAAGAAGAAGAAGAAGAAGAAGAAGACCAAGTCAACATGTGACCTGCAGAGAGCCTCATGTATGCTTCAGTGGACCCTGTTTCTACTTGAATTTGATACCAGTGGCCTAGAGCCCTTAGAGGTTCAGTGATTGGTTCATCTAGTATGTGTCATAGGCAGGATTTGAACTTGAGTCTTTTTGGTCCCAAGGACAGTTCTCTGTCCACAGCACTCTATCCACTTTGCCCTTTTTTTTTTTATTTCCTCTTAGTTCTTCCTCCTGGGGCCAACCAGAACAAATCTAGTCCCTCTTATTCAGCATAGCCTTTCAGATACCTGAAGGCAACTATAATGCTTCTACCTCCACTCATACCACATAGTTCCTTCTAGAGGTTAAATACCCTGAAATCCTTCAACCAATCCTCATATTTCCATATAGGTTAACATTTGTTGTTGTCCCGTCATTTCAGGCTTTTCATGACCCCATTTGGGGTTTTCTTGGCAAAGATGCTAGAGTAATTTGCCATTTCCTTCTCCAGTACATTTTACCAATGGGGAAACTGAGGCAAACAGGGTTAAGTGTCTTGGCCAGAGTCACACAGCTAGTAAGTGTTGTGAGGACAAATTTGAGCTCACGAAGATGAGTCTTCCTGATTTCCAAGCCTCTGCATTCTATCCTCTGCGTCACTTAGCACCCTGTGACTCATTGGTCCTCTTCAAAAATGAAGAACAAACAACAGCAATAGAGCAATAATATATGAATTCCTTGAGAATATTTCATTCCTTTAAAACTACTTGATTTTTTTTTCTTTGTACTCCCTAATCCCTAAGGCCCTTGTATATTATTTTACGCATAGCAGAAACAATAAATATTTGTTGGACTACACGGGGTTGGATTAAATGATTCTAAGCCCTTTTAACCTTCTGTGCCACCACTTCTGAACACTTTCCTATTTAGTTTATTAATATCCTTCCTAAAATGTGGCACCCAGAATTAGATACCATACCCCAGTTGTGATTTGACCAGGGCAGGATAAAGTAAGTACTACCTTTTCCTTGCTTCTATTTGAACTGCTTCTCTTGAAATGCATTTGTAATGCAGCCAAAATTGTCATTAGCTTTTTGAGATGAGCAACCATGCCTTCATCATTTTGTGTATGTGAAAATCATAGTATCTTAGATTTAGAGCTGGAAAGGGCCCCAGAGTCATCTAATTTAAACCTTTCAATTTTTAAGCAAAGAAACTGAAGTCCAGGGATGCTAATTATCTTGCCCAAGGTCACAGAGATTTGTTGAACCCAAGGGGAAGAATTTGCATTTATCCCAACCTCCATCTAGTTCAGTTCCATCCCACATTCTAGCCTGTCAAGATCTTTTAAAATCCTAACTATTATCCAGTGTATTCGCTATCCCATGTAGAAAGCATACTAGACCTGAATCCACAGGATCTGGGTTTGAGCCCCAACTTTACCAATTTTTGGCCACATGACCTTAATTTATCTGAAACCCAGTTTCCTCCTCCATAAAGTGAGATTAATAATAATTGAACTTATCAGGATTTTTGTGATCAAACTCGATAACACAAAAGTTTTGAAAACCATAAATGCTGCATAAATATTAGCTAGTATTACTATAAATTAAGAGGAGAAACCTGGCTAAATAGACACAGGGTCAGTCTCAGAGTCAGGAAAAACTGGATCCAAGACCTTCCTCTGGTACACACTGGCTATGTCATGTGACCCTGAACAAATCCCTCAAGTTTTTAGTAATTCTCAATGACCATTAGTTGGGAAGTGCATAACAACTACCTACTTGTGTCAGTAGATGGAGTTTTTTCACCAGGGAGTTGCCTACAGTGAAAAATCCCAGGTCTGCCTGATCCTTACCCAGATTACTGAGGGTTGGAGGAAATTGTGAAGTTGAACACCACCAGGATATGTGCTCCATCTCCAGAGCCATATCAGACCTCCCACCTTCGGTATTTCAGCATTTCAGGGTACTCGTGGTCATTGTGTCTCACCTCCTCTTAGCTCTGCTCTTAGCTCTCCATCTTAATCTCCTCCCCATCTGAAGTGATCTGTCCTATGTCCTGTTTCCTAAAGGAGCTTCTTGGTCCATGCACTGGTTCTTACCCTGCACTAAAGAATACCAACTTAATAAAACAATAAACAAATTAATTCTCATGTAGGAAAAATTATATATATAGTGATAGGGGAGGAACTAGTCCTCCAGTCGTATTGTTGTTATTGTTCAATCCAGTTTGACTTTTTGTGACCCCATTTGGGGTTTTCTTGGCAAAGATACTGAAATGGTCTGCCATTGCCTTCTCCAGCCTATTTTATAGATGAGGAAACTGAGGCAAATAGGGATAAGTGACTTGCTTAGGGTCACACAGTAAGTGCCTAAGGCCAGATTTGAACTCAGGAAGATGAGTCTTCTTGATTCTAAGCCCAGTGCTCTGTCCACTCTGCCACATAGCTACCCACTCATTTTAGTGATGAGAAAACTGAGACAAACAAGGTTAAATGATTTGCTTAGGACCATACAGCTAGCATACCTAAGAGGTAGGATTTAAAACTAAGTCTTACTGGCTCCAGACCAACCCTCATTCTCATGATGCCAGTAAATAGATCAACAGGTATTAATTGAAGATTCAGTACCCAGTATTTTGTGAGGCTGTTTGAATAGATACAAGATAAGTGATCCTTGCCCATGAGAAATTTATATAGCTTGCAAGCCATGACATATATACATGAAATGATAGCTGGCATACAGGTTGCTAGCTATCCAAGTGCTCAATCGTATGATGCAGGTTGTTAAGTACAGTAGCAGTAGAAAGAAGTTGATAGCAATAAAAAAAAAAATTAGGAACGATTTCATGGAAAAGATGAGAGAGATCAGTAAGAGATCTTAGCCAGGTAATACCTCCTAGAGGATGTTGTTATGAAAATATTTTCCACATATGAGATAACATTTGTAAAGCACTTAGCACAATACCTGGCACATAGTAGGTATTTAATAAATGCTTGTTCTTTCATTTTACACACACACACACACACACACACACACACATATTCCCAGTCATTATCCGCAAAGAAAAAGAAAAATAAAGAGACAGATACTAACATCCTTTTTAGTGCTTAGTGAAATTCTAAACCATGAGCTTAAAATAAATGTTGAGGTTACTCCCCTAACTGGTATATGCACACAACTAATGCACTCTCATTTCAAGCTTATTGGGTTATTAGTTTTTAACATCTTACCTATCAGAGCAAAGAGAGTAAAATAAGACTACATGGGTGAGAGAAGTTAGAGAAGTGAAAATTTTCCTAATTTAGTTCTCCCTTGAAAGATGAAAATGCCATCAGAGTTATCTCCATGGACTTGATGTTTAACAAGCACACATGACTTTTGGGAATGACTGATAGAAAAGGCAAGCAGCAAAGAGGAAAATCTGTCGGTCTAAAACTAGTAAATACCCTCAACTTCTATGATGTCTCATATGGAATCAATTGGATCTTTTCAATGGATTTGCCCTCTGCTTAAGACTTGACTTTCACCTTAGCCTAATGACTCATCTCTTTAAAATACAGTGTAATGCAGCAGAACCAGACATTATGGATCTGATGACTTTGCAGTCCCTTATTCTGGTTAGATGCACACAGTCTTTTTGCAGAGTTGCAAAATTCGGCTTATGAGACTTCATTCAGTCCTTTCATGAGTTGTTGTTAAGCTAAGTGTTTCCTTGGCACTCAGGATTGGGTGGTAGTTACTGAAGGAGACTGCCTATCCCTTTCCTCTGTATTTTAACATAATCCTATGGAGCTACCTAGGTAACCACAAGGGACCTTGGAGATTATCTATTCCATCCAACAAATATTTTATCAGTCACCTAATTTGTTCAATACACTATGTGCTCCATGATAGGAATACAGATACATAACCACAAGGAATTTACATTCTATTTAGGGATAAGATAATTAAATAGATAAATAAATACAAGATAACTTGAATAGTGACACTATACTAACTAAGGAAGTAGGGGTCAGAAAAGGCTTCCATTGAAGACAGTCCCCTCAACCTAAGCCTTAAAAGATATAAGAGATTCTAAGAGGCAAAGATGAGAAAGTAGCGCCCTCCAAGCATGGGGGGACAACCTGTGCAAAGACTAAGATGGAACTTTGGCCAGTGTGTCAGGAACTTGAAGTGTATGAAAGAAAATAATGTAAAATAGTCCTGGAAGAGTAAGCTGGAACAAGATTGTGGAAAGCTTTTAATGCCAGGCTGAGGATTTTGTGTTTTATTCTATAGCAAACAGGGAATCACTGAAGATCTTTAAGATGGAGAATGAGATAGCCTAACCTGTTCCTAACTCAAGCTCCTCCATTTTACAGATGAGAAAACTGAGACCTGAAGATGCTGAGTGATTTGCTTAAAGCCACACACTAAGTAGCAGCATTAGGATTTGAAGCCAAGTTTTCTGGTAACTTTCCACAAATACATCCTTTCCATAAAGCTGCTCACAGTCCCTTGTAAACTGTGCTATCAATGACTATTTCTGAAAAGTTTAAACTTGCTATAGAAGGAGCCTTTGGCACCTATTTCTCTGTTATGACAATTTTCCTCATTTGGACATGAAGTAATTCATCTGAGGACTTCTGGCTGAGCTCCCATTCTTTCAGTTCAGAGTTTGCAAAAGCAATTGGGAAAAAAAGAAAAGAAAAATTCTCTTCCAGGAAGATTTACAAGGGCTATGTTGCCAGTGTGTACTCATTCAATTCAATTCACAAGAACTTATTAGGTATCTCCTAGGTTCTGGGTACCAAACTAGGACCCAAAACACAGTGAAATAAAAAATTAGACAGACCCTGACCTCAAGGAATTTTCATCAATGAAGTCACTTATACAATCAATTCTCAGTCATCTGAAGATCTGAAGGGTCAATCAAAGGGGTTTGGTGGCATAGATAATCCAACAACCCACCTCTGGACAAAAAAAAAAAAGCATGAGGGGAATTATCATAGACAGTTCTATTTGATTTTTGGATGTCTTTTAATTTGAATATGTGTGACTCTGTGCTGTTTGAATTCGTAACACTTCAGGTCAAATAATTGTTACACAAACATTTATTAAATAATTTTAAAAACTGAGCTAAAATGTCTATAATCTTTTTACTCAGAGAAACTGCTGTTAGGCCTATACCCCAAGGAGGTTAAAGACAAAAAGAAAGGCCCTATCTATGCTAAAATATTTATATTAATACTTTTTAGTGGTAGCAAAGAACTGAAAACAAAATATGTGCCCACTGATTAGAGAAACTAAATAATTTGTGACCTTAGCACAGTGCCCAGCACATAGAAGGTGCTTAATAAATGTTTATTGAATTGAATTGAATATAATAAAATAGAATTAAAGAGTAATAATAAAAATGTAATTATTGCCTGTAAGAAATGATGAATATGAAGAATTCATAGTAGTATAGGAATATTCATATGAACCTAAGCAAAGTGAAATAAGCAGAACCAGGAAAACTACTAAAACAACGCAAATAGAAAGAACAAAGGATGAAACAACTATATAATAATAATCAAGTTTCACCTTGAAGAAAAGATGACAAAATACGTATTTTTCCCTTCTTTGCAAAGGTGAAAGATTAAGGATGTGAAATATTGCCTATGCTATCAGAATTTGTTCACGTATTGTTTGTTTACTTTTACTGGTCTATTTTTTTTCTTTCTTTCTTTTTTATTCTTTGTTACTAGAGATAACTTGCTGAGTAAGAGTAGGAGAAGTATATTTAGAAATCAAGATGATAAAAAAAGATTTATAATTAGATAGCTAGAGATAAATAGATATAGACAGACAGAAATAGGATAGATAGATAGGCAAGATAGATAGATAGATAGATAGATAGATAGATAGATAGATAGATAGA
>NW_020954596.1:27390478-27434662 GCF_900497805.2 Vombatus ursinus | reverse complement strand
AGATAGATAGATAGATAGATAGATAGATAGATAGATAGATAGATAGATAGATATCTTTTAAATTGAAAAGAAACAACTGAGCAGAGGTCCTAGGTACTAGGAGAGGTAAAAGTAAATGAGGTGAGGGCCTTGTCTATTCAGAGCTTACTATCTAAACTATACTACTAGAAAGTCGATTTTTCCCACCCTATCTCCCACTCAAAGTTTTTCTCCGATCCATATTCCATGGTGGAGATAATGTTTCCTCTTAGAATATCACAAAACACCAATTAGAACCTGAATTCTCATTGTGTTTGTATTGGTATATTTCCTTTTCACCCTTCCTCCTACTGTGACCCTAATGCAGATTAGTAACTTCTCTGAAATTTGAGGTTTAGAGAGTTGCCTGGGGAACCAAGAGGTTGAGTGACTTAGCAAGGTAATAATAGAATCAGAACTTGTCTCTAGGTCTCCCTGTCTCCAAGTCCATCATACCACACGGCTCCTTGTTGCTTCTCACTATCATGAAAGCACATAATGAAGATAACAAATAAATGGACTTCATGGGGCCAAAAATTTGAAAAGGAAAAGGGGACTGTAAATAGAATTCTTTATATCTTATATTGCTTAGTTATTATTAATGGGAATATAGTTCCCCCTCTCTATGGCTTCTCACTACTCAGAGATGTATGCATTTCTCACTAAAGCAAATCCTTCTACCTGTGCCATTGATCCCGTTCTCTCCAAGCACCTCTAGGACCTTGCTCCAGTTGTCATCCCCTCTGTCTTGCATTTGTAGTCTTTCTCCACGGGCTCCTTTCCTTCTATTCCTCAGCTGTTCCACATCCTTGGGGGGGGGGAACCTTCCTTTACCTTTCCAGTCCATCTATCCACTACCCTATCCCCATTCATTGCTAAGCTTCTTTTTAAAATTTTTATTGTTCAATTAACAAAAATCAGTTTTTCTCTCCTTCCCATTTCCTTTCCCCATTGGAAAAAGAAAAAAAAAACATTCAAAGCTCTTGTAATAAGGATGCATAGTCAAGCAAAATAAATTCCCACATTGTCCATTTTCAAAAACTACAATTAATTCTGCACCCATCACCTCTCTGTCCATTGACAAGCTTCTTTTAAAATTATCCTTACCCAATTCCTTGACTTCCTCACTGCTAATTCTCTCCTCAGTCCCTTCTGACTTCTCTCGAAGGTCACCAGTGACATCCTAACCACCAATCCAATGGCTTTTTTTCAGCCACCTTCTTCCTTTACTTTTCTGTAGCAGTTGTCATTTTTGACCACCTTTTCCTTCTTGATATTCTCCCCTCCCGTGGCTTCAGAGATTTCATATGCTCTTTGTTTTCCTTCTGTCTCTCTAACCACTCCTTTGTTAACTCTTCCTACTTTTCCCTTAATGTTGCTGTTCCCTTAGGATCTGTCATTGCCTCTCTTCTCTACTCTTCTCTTCCCTTCCCTTCCTTTCTCTTCCCTTCCCTTTCCTTTCTTTTCCTTCTCTTCTCTTCTCTACTGTCTCTATCTCTGTCTCTCTCTCTTTGTCTCTGTCTCTGTCTCTCTCCCTCTCTGTTTTTCTCTCTCTCTCTCTCTCTCCCCCCCCCCTCCTTCCCTTTGTGGTCTGATTCATTCCCATAGCTTCAAGTACTACCTCTGATCAGATGGCTTTCAAATCTATACCTCAAGCCCTAACCTGATTTCTAAGCTCTCAATCCATACCTCTAACTTTCTACTATATAACTCCTATAGATTTCACCTTTGTTACCTTTCTCCTATCTTTCCTTCTTCTGTATACCTACTGGGACCAGCCCAAAAAAGAACCTCATCACTGCCCACATAGACTATTGCAATTAATTTTCCAACATTTTTCTCTGCTTCCTCCAATATACTACTCATACCACTATTAAAATAATCTCTCTTAAGCATAGATATGGTCATGTCTCTCCTTTGGTTCCATACTGCTGCTGAATAAAATTCAAACTGTTGTCCTTCCATTCAAGGCTCTCCAACATCTGGCACCACTCTTCCTTTCCAGTACTATCTCATACTACCACCCACATACACATACATGTTATATTCCAACCAATCCCATGCACTCCTTAGGCTTGCCTGTCTCTGGGATTTTGCTCACACTATTTCCTATACCTAGGATGTTCCCTTTCCCCAACAGACCTGTTGAATTTCCTATATTCTTTAAAGCCAACACAAAGACTTCTATGAAGTATTCCCTGATTTCCAGTTATTGTAATGACTTTTTCCTAAAGACCTTACATTACACTTTGTTTTATATTTCTGTAATGCACTTTGTAATACATAGCAGCTAGTTATCACAGTGGATAGAGCTCTGGGCCTGGAATCAGGAAGACCTAAGTTCAGATCCAGCCTCAGATAGATACTTACTAACTGAGTCACCCTGGGCCCTGTACTGAACATTTTAGCTAGTAGTAGTAGTAACAACAGTAATAATTGTTGTATCTCCCTTACCTCCTAACACATGCTCAGTTTGTAGTAGGTGCCTAGACAAAGTTTGTCAAATGAATAAGTAAATGATTTCCCAAATCGAAAATTGGACAGTCTGATATCAGAAAACCAAAAATTAATAATACCTGAACAAAGAAGTCAGAAGACATGGATTCAAATCCCAGCTCTAACAATAATTGTGTGACCTCGGGCAAATCACCTAACTTTGGGGACTTCAATTCCCTCACATGTAAAATGAAGGCATTAGAGATACTAGATGATCTCTAAGGTTCCTTCTAATGCTATAAAAAATATAATTAATATATATTTTATTATTTTGTATATTCAGTGCCTAGAGATCCCTTGAGGTATGTATATATGTATACACACATATGTATACATACATATCCACACACAGAAAAAAATGATATGCCTACATATTTCAAATGATGAAACACTTGTTTAGGGAGGACATGCTTTTGCTTTTTAATCTTGCAGGGGTTAAAAATCAGAGTTTTGGTTTAGAGAAGTAGGTTTTCTTTTGATTCAGGTTAAATCTAGACTTAAGCAGCTCTCTGGAGATATGATAGCCTTGTAGCTATCCAGATTTTGTGGTCTTTGTCTGAATTTTTCACAAATAGGGTGATTTAGTCACAGAAAAACATATACTACTTAATGAGGGGACATGGGGGTAAGGCATCCTCTCCTTTCTTTCGGTTTACTTAGTCCAGGGAAAACATTCTCATGTGGGAATACTTAAACGTCTCCACAGTCTCTCTTCAAGACATCAAAGGACATTGTATTAGGTTTAATCATTTACAATTGGGAATTTGTCTTTATGAAAATGTCCGGAGCTGTGTAATTTATGGAAATTAACCATGTATGTGTCTCTATTGTGTGCTGTGATACACTATGATACAGTAGGATCATGCAGGAAGTCGAGGACCTCATGATATATTAAAATACTACGTGTCAAAACACTGACCAGAAGGCTATGCGAGGATTACAAGACCCTATTGTACCTCACAGTCAATAACAGAGACAAATTTAAAGCATATCATCTTAGTCTCTGCTCAATACTTTTATCTCCAAGACCATGTTTTATAGCATGTAAAAGATGGCTCTTTGTCATTCCTTTAACTCTTTAGAAATGCCAAAGCAGGGCTATAACACTTGGGAAAAATCTAGCCTCTGGCATTTTTTCTTTTCTTTTTTTTCTCTTTCTTCTTCTTTTTTTTTCTCAATTCTAGCTGGGAGCTCCAGCAACTTATGATAAATATTGGGAACAGGAATGTCTGGAATTCCCAGGCCAGGCTGGAAGCAGTCCTCCCTCTTTTTAATAAGGGCTCCCTCGATATAGACTTTTCAAGTGGAAAATCCGCTTTGCCTTCAAACACAGCCGGTTTACATGAGTGACTTTGAAAGAAATATACCGCCTTTTTCTTGACCTCCAAGTCCCATGGAAAATGCTCTTGGGACAGGTTTGGAAATCGAAAGAGGAGGGGAAAAGAGCTTGCCTTAGCCGGAAATTCATTCCAATTCACCTTTTCAGTCTTGAGTCCCTAACAGTCCCAAATGGCTCTAGCTTAGTTATGTGAAGGCTGCAGTGCCAGGAGTATATCGAATAAGATAAAGCAGGTGGGGGGGGGTGCAAAGTGGCAGAGAGGATTCCAGGGACTTCTGTAGTATTCCCTAAGCATTCCCACTGACCTTGGCTAAAGGCATCTTGAAACAATGAAAAGAGCAGGAGATTTGACATTTAAAAAAAAAAAAACACAAAAAAACTCAAACTTGGGCTTGAATCTTGGCTAAATTACTTATTATCTGTGTGACATTAGGCAAGTCACTTAACCTTTCTGGGTCTCAGTGTCCTTATTTATAAAAAAGGAGTGGTTGGGCTAGATGTATTGTAAAGACCCTCCCAGTCCTAAGCCTATGATCTTATGATTCTGAGGGCCTATGTTCACAAGTTACACACTTTTATGAGTGGTTCCACGTTGTATAAGCTAGCAGCATTGTGCAAGTGCAATATTTGATTAAAAAGAAAAAGGGATTAGCTCTGATTATTTCGAAGAAATATGGCTTCATATCAAATAACTTCCCCAATCTGGTAAAACTTGCAGTAAATCACTGAGAAACATAGAACCCGATGGAAAACTGGATCAGATGTGCCATATTTATAGCTGTGCAAATAAACAAATTTCAATTTTTCCTTCTGACTGATCCATCATTCCACAAGAAAAGCCAGGACTCCAGTTGAAAAGGGAAGCCTGCCATCTAGTGGTCATAATGAATTTTGCACTTCAGACTATTTCTTAAGTTTGAACAGAAAAATGTGGAAGTCTTGACTGCTTGGGTACATTTTAAAAGTACCTTGGTTAAAAGACTGTTGCATTTGCACCAGATAATGACATATTTTGTTATCTAATTTGTAGTTTATCCAAAGAATTTATTCATTACCATTCACTTGAGTTTCTTTTGTTTCTAATTGGTTATGGATTTTGCCCTAAGGTTAACTCTAAATGAACTTTTTTGAACATTTTAATTTTGATTTGAGGAAAATAAGTATTTTGACATTTTTCCTATATCACTGATTTGGGGGGAAAACTTTTCATTTACCTCAATGACAGTTGACTTAATGCAAAAAATTTTTCTGTAGATTTTTGTAGCTTTAGAGTTAGATTGGGCATCAAAAGTCATTTATGGGCAGCTAGGTGGCTCAGTGGATAGAGCACTGGCCCCGGAGTCACAAGGAGCTGAGTTCAAATCCAGCTTCAGACACTTGACACTTAATAGCTTTGTGACCCTGGGTGAGTCACTTAACCCCAATTGCCTCGTAGCAAACAAACAAACAACAACAAAAACCCAAGTCATCTAGTCCAAATCTCATTTTCCATTTGAGGAAACAGCCTCAGTGAGGTTGAGTGACTCACCTGAGCAAGGATTTCAAATCGGGTCTTCTGATTCCAAGTCTGGCCCTTTCCAATTACACTACTCCACATTCTGCTATACTACATTCTATCTCTGAAACCTAAGTCTCATGCATCAGAATAAAGTGTTCTCCTGGTAGGAGGAAAAAGCACTGTCCTATTCCTTTTAATGGTAATCCCCAAATAATAGCATGCATTCAACATTTATGAAGCACCAATGTATTAGGCTCATACTTAGGCCATGATAGTTTAGTGAACAAAGATCTACTAACATCTGTTTGCTCCTTTTGTTTTTATAACATCAGCTACAAGGAATGAAGCTTTCCAAGCTAAAGTCACTTGACCTTTCAAAAATAATTTTATTAGTATCTTTTGTTGTTGCATTGCCCTTTCCCCAATATATCCCCTTCAGAGAGACATTCCTTATAACAAAGGATAAAAAGCTGTTTTTTTTAAACAAGTTCAACAGAATGAACTCTTCCATCCAGCAAATCTGATATTCTATACAACTTCCCACCTATAGTCCACCATCTTTGAAAAAAGAGAAGAAAGTACATTCTCATATCTACTCTTTGGGGCCAAGCTTGGTCATTATAATTTTACAGCATTGTTTTCAATTGTTTTGTTGCTGTTCTTTCCATTTGCATTATTTCGATTGCTATGCATATTGGTTTCCTCGTTGTGCTTACTTCACTTTGAATCAATTCATATAAGTCTTCTGACACTTTTCTATATTCATCACAGTCATGTTTTGTTTTGTTTTTCTCACGGTATTAGCCTATTACCTTCATGTACTCCAATTGTTTAGTCATTTCCCAGTGAAGGAGGATTCATTTTGTTGTCTATTCTTTGCTGTTATAAAAAGTATTGCTATATAAATTTTGGTATGTCCTGGGCCTTTCTTTTTATCGTTGTCCTCTCTAAGGTGTATGTCTTTTGGTCAAAGGGTATGGACATTTTAGTCACTCGCTTAGCATAGTTACAAATTGCTTTCCAGAGTAGTTCATTTGACCCTTTTTTCTAGAGGCCGTTGGAAAGAGCATTAGCTCAGAGGTCAGAGTGTTTCATTTTGAGTCCTGACTCTGATTTAGTGAATTTAGTTAGTTTAAAGAAAAGAACATGAGATTTAGAGATGGAAGAACTTGATTCCAATTTGGTTAAAACTCTTACTATCTGCAAGATATTGGATGAGACAATTCCAAAACCTTTCAGGATTTCATCCATATTTCCTCATCTATTAAATGGAGTTTAGATTTTATGATCTTGACAATCTTCCACAATTCTGACATTCTGGGACATTCTCTATTTCCTCTGATGTCTTTGGCACTTCAGTATACATCTGCCTACTGCAACAAAAGTGATCACAGAAACACTCTCCCCCTACTCCAGCCTTTCTTACAGCATTACTTTGTCCACCAATCAGCCACAGCCCTTTTCTGTGACAGGGTAGAGCAGCAAAGATTATGGATCCTTCAGTTGTAGTATCATGAGGAAGAACCAGACAAATCAATTCAACTTATGGGCCAGGGACCATACTTCTTTGTGATTCTAAAGCACCTACTACTGTGCCCCCTGTAGCACCTAGCAAATGCCCCTCTAGACCACCTACTACAGAGTTCCTCTGTGGTACTAACCACTGTGCCCCCCATAGCATCTACCACTGTGCCCCCCCATAGCACCTACCACTCTGCCACCCTAAAACAGTAGGGCGTCGTGAGGCGGGTTGCTGAGCATTACTTCTGTTGTAGCAACTGGAGAAAGAACTACACCAGGTCTGGTTCATCTTACCTCTAGCAGCCCCTTGCAGCAAAGTAAGGAGAATCAGTCTCTAGGGTTCATGCAGAAATGTTCCTATGTCCAAAGACTTACAGAATTAACATAGCCTACTCCTATCCTTCTCACTTTACAGCTGAGAAACTTGGGAGCCAGATAAGGAAGGGAGTGACTGACCAAAGGTCCCAGAGGGTAGTAGAGTCAGAGTCGTCCTCCCATCCTTACCGCTTTTGTTTTCTGGGCCAGTGTTTCTAAGGAAGAAACAAAAGAGGAGTGCAATTTCCTCAGCAGTCATTCATCAAAAAACAAAAACAAAAGAATCACTCCTTCCCTGTCAGAGTGAAACACATCATTTCCTTAATCAGCAAGGAATATTTTAGATAGTCTATTTTTTTTTGTCACTGAGAAAAAATGTTTCTCATGGTTGTCTTAAGTGTTCGTGGATTTGGTCTGTGAATCCCCCCTCAGTAAAATGGATTCAGACAGATAGCATGATTGTGCTGTTCTGTCTGAGCGATGCTAATGCCACTCTCTTCATTTTCATGGGTGACGTAACCTTCAGCCCCATTTTCAGCAGATAAGGGTCCACGAAGCTCGAATCTTCCTTCAAGCTCCAGTCCTCCCTTTCAATGGAAATGACTGCAGGACCCCAAGGGAACTGGCTGACTGAAGCCTCTGTGAGCTATGTCACAGGGTGGCTTTGAAGAAAAGCCTTCCTCTCACTGTTGGGGCCCTCCCCTGGGAGACTCAGGGAAATGAAGAATGGCTGTTGAAAGCCAAAATGCAGAAGCGAAGTAGTCACATGGTTGGGGCTAATTGCATCCTGGCCCTGGGAGGAGAGAGAGGGCAGCAGCTGCTTTAAGGAGCTGTTGGGGCCCAGCTGTGGCCTGGGAGCACATCCATGGCTGAGCAATTTCAGCTTCCCAGCCCTAACCATCAAGGTGCTGCTAAAAGCCATAGCAGGGTAAAAGCAAAACCAAGGTGCTTTATAGGAATTGTCACATAGTAAGCACGTAATAAATTATCGTAGTTTTACACCTTACAGGCCACTTAGCCCAACCCTTCATTTAACAGATGAAAATATGAATAGAGCATTTATTAAGGCCTTACTGTGTGCGAAGCACTTTACTAAGCCATGAGGACACAAACAGGAAGGGAAGGCAATCCTTGCTCCCAAGTGACTCACGTTGTAATGGGGACACAATATATATGGAAGAACGGTTTCAGCTGCAAGTCAGGTGGAAAAATCCCATGGTCCTTGGGGTACAGCAGCAAAGCAGATGTCAATGTCTCATCTTTAAGGTCCAGTCTGCTGATAAAATCATATCAATATCTGATGTTGAACCATTTGACAATGCCAAGCACATTATTGGCAAGAACTTCTGGGGAAGAGGGGGTCTTAAGGACCTGTAGTTGCCAAGCTAGATCGCCATGGGGGCTGCTTCTTCAGGATGACAGCTGAGGGTACTGGGCTGAAATTCAGCATGGCTATTCCCAAGGCTCTTCAGTTCAGGGTCCTGGCCTGAGAAAATTGAGGTTCAGAAAAGTTAAGTGACTTGCCCAAGGTCATTCAGCTAATAAGCGTTGGAAGAAAGATTCCAACCAAAGCCTTCCTAGAACTAAGCGCAATGCTGTATCTATTGACTGATTGATCAGATAGGCAAAAAACCTAGGCAGATCAGCTGAATATAGCATATAGTGCTGAATATAGTGGTACAAGAACCGGATTTGGTGTCGAGGACCTGGGTTCAAATCTTAGCTCTCTTACTACGTGTATTACCTTGACTGTCCTTTCCCCTCTGAAGGGGCTCAGATTCTTCCTCTAGCTCCCTTCAATACTCAAGTGCTGCTTTCTACACTAGGTCTTTCCTAATTCTCCCAATATTTAGGATACCCCCCAGAACCCATTACAATTCCCATTTATTTATTGTAAATATGCCTCTAGAATGCAAACACCTTGAGGCCAAGGATCCTTTTGTTTTCATTTTTGCATTCCTAATACCTAATAAAATGTCCAATACCTGTCATGTTGTTGTTGATGTTCAGTCTTTTCAGTCATGTTTAACTCTTTGTGACCCCATGGATATGATTTTCTTGGCAAAGATACTGAAGTAGTTTGCCATATCCTTCTCCAGTGGCAAACAGAGGTTAAGCAGCTTGCCCAAAGTCACATAGCTAGGAAGTTTCTGAGGCTGGATTTGAACTCAGGTCTTCCTGATTCTAAGCCTGCATTCTATCTACCGAGCAACCTAGCTGCCCCTGCCTAATACATAGTTGGTCCTTAATAAGTATTTGTTGAATTAAATCATGGTCATCTATAAAATTATATGAATTGGACTAGACACCCTATAGACCTATGAATGATTGCTATTCTACACCTTTCTCAAGAAAGCACCCTATGATTTTTATTGGCCAAGGTCATGGGGAGGGGAGAGATGTAGTTGGGTTCAATTGAACTGTGATTAATCACTGAAGGTCATTCTAAAATGGTGAGAAGAGTTCTTTCCTTTTTCTTTGTCAGTATATGTGGATGTGTGCATGGGAAGGAAGAGTTTCAGTATCTCAAGTCTAAATTTATTCTAAAAGTCTAGATAAATAAGTGCCTGGAGGTGATGGGGCTCATGAAAGGGAAAAGCTTGCCTGATTTTCTGCCAATCCAGGGTGGAGGGAGAGAGGGGGCACAACTCCAGGGTAATACTATAAGTCTATATAAACTCCTAGAGGAGATGAGGAGGGAGAGAAAAGTAGTTTTGATGGTTTGTAGGCTCAGATATAAGTCTTCTGTGTTTTCTGTCAGTTGAAATAAAGCATGCTCTTTGTTTAATGTCATGTTAGCCTAAGTGCTTGCATGAGAGCTAAGGGTCTTTTTCCTTTTGATGTGGAGTCCTAGACATAAACCAAATTCTGGTGGCCCCAGTGGAAATCCAGGATTGGGGCATAAGCCAAAAATAAATAGAAATTATTTTAGTGAATTCCCACAAGCAAGTTGATCTAAAGAAACCCAAAGCTTCAGTTCTGGGCCAGGGATTGAGTTTAGGGCAATGGTTTCAGAATAAATGAATTCTAAAGTCTAGAAAAGACCCTTGAAGTCATCTTGTTCAACTTCTATCCAAAATTTTAACTGCAAAATTTCTGACAAAAGTTTGTCTAGACTCTGCTTGAATAGGTACGACAAGGTACTTCTCACTGAGGCAAACGTTCACTCCTCATAACACTTTGGGGCAGCTTTAATTATTAGGAACTTCTTCCTGATGTTGAGCCAAAATATTGTTATTTCACTGCATAATCGTCACAGATTTTATACCAAAATTTTGGGAAAAAAAAAGTGGGGCGTGGCCATTATGTGAAGATTTTAAAAATTGTGCCAACGTTACTTAAAATTCATTTATTAGTAAATTGTCTTTGGTTCAAGATTAGAATATACTCATGAATGTATGTTGAAATTGAGTACTAACAATGCCGGGCAATGAGAGTTCTAGGCTTGTGGCTTGCAATGCCAGAGAGACAAATGTGTATCCATAAGCCACCAGTGAATGCATTGCTGCTCTGCTCACCTTTTAGGTGGCATGATGAACAGAATTATACCATGCAACAGTTACACGATGAAAGGTTAGAAATCAATTTTTGGACTAAAAAAAAAATAACACAGGGTGCAACGATTATGCAGTGGCAATGATGATGTGGTAAAATACACTAACATCATAGTATAATAGATTTAGAGCTGCAATGGACCTTTGGGGTCTCAGCCCACTCGTTGTATGGATGAGGAAGCTGAGGTCCACAGAAGTTTAAGTATGTTGTCCAGGGTGTCACAGCTAGTAAGTATCTGAAACAAAATTCAAATCCATGTCTTCCTGACTCTAAGAGACTCCGAGCCCATTATGGCCCAATGGTCTATCTACCATGCCATGCTGACTTCTGGAGTGAACCAACAGTCCATCCTCATTCTGCCTTCTGAATCAACAAAGAATAAGTCTATCCTCTCGCCACATCACAGTCTTTCTAATGTTTGCAGGCAGCAGTGACATATCCTCCTCCCTTCTCCAAATAAAACATCCCCAGTAATCATATTTTCTCTTCTACTATATATTAACACTTTGAGTATCTCCACTAGAGTCTTAAACTATCATGGACAAAAGGGACTTTGTCCCAAGACGCTGACATCTAAGGAGGGCCCACCTCCTCACAAGCTACTATTATCACTGTGTCTCAGTTCAGAGTTTTTTGAAGGTATACTGCATAACTGTCCCCAGACCACCACCAACAAAGTCCTGTCTTCTCACCCCCAAAGGGCACAGGGCTATCCCCTCCCCTAATTATCTGTACCCATGGTGGGACCAATCCTCTGTGTGGTTGCTTCCACGCCATCCCCCAAGGAAATTTGCTCCAGGCACCTATACAGCTAGTTACATATTCAGCTTCACAAACCTGGTCCCCTCCTGCATTAGGGATCTTACAAAACTTACCATAGAGCTTTGTACACACAGAAGGTGATTGGGAAATATTTATTAATTGATAATTTGTTGTGTTGGGGGGGGGGTTGTTTTTTTTTTTTTTTGCTATCTTCATGATCCAATTCCAAAACCTGACTGTGTGTGCATGACCCTCTCTGAGTCTGTGTGTGTTCAGAAATGCCTTTCTCAAAGAAGTAATCATTTACGTAAACTTACTGACACAACTGAATAACTCTAAGGAAGGACATGATGTTTTACACATTATTGTGGGCTTGGGACAGTTTATTTTTCTTCCTCACATTTTCAAATTAGGCTTGCTTATTTGTTGCACAGCCAAGAGAACCTTCTGATCAGAATGCCTAATAATAACCCACAGGAAATTGCTTGGGCAGTATGTTAATTTGCTGATCATGTATAACATCAATTGTGTCTGATCAAGCAAGACAAGTTTGGATACTAAAGAGCTCTAGGAAAATATAATCAGAAAGAAGTGGCAGTGCACTTGACCCAGCCCAGAACAAAGCAATTAGCATCAAGCATGCTGGGAAATGCACACGGAACACAGTTGGGGGAAGGGAATGTCAGCTGTTTTCAAGATTTGAATCAGGTGGACTCACCCCAGGATCCTAGCACCAGCTTTGTTCTTGGAGACCATAGGACTTGAAGCTTGAAGATACCTTAGATATCACTGAGCCCTGGTCTCTCATTTATATATATATATAAAATTTTTGAGGCAGTTGGGGTTAAGTGACTTGCCCAGGGTCACACAGTGGAGTCTCTCATTTTATAGATGAACAAGATGAAACCCAGGGAGAGTTAAAAGGCCTTCTGAGAGTCACAAGGGTTAAAACTCATAAGTGCCAGAAGTCAAACTCACTTCCTCTGATTTCAAAGCCAGTGTTCTTTCACCACACTGGCCACTTTGATTGCTTAAGGGAAGGAATGACAAAAATGGTGGTGGATGGCTTACATTAGACAGTGCTTTAGCCAAGGAAAACCCCTTACCTTTTTACAAAAACCAAACCAAAATGAAAACCGCTGGTTAAGACTATATCATTATAGCCTCATATTCAAATCTGCAAAGTAGCTCTGATTTCATCAGCCTGGGGACACATTAAGTCTGTGATTTAATAGATCTAGGGAGTTGCCTGAAAAGTTAGGAGAGTTAAGATCATAGGATCATAAATTTGAATCTGTAAGAGAACTTAAAGGTCATCTAGCCCAACCTACTCTTTCTACAAGAAGAAAATAGATGTCCCCAGAAGTTAGGGGACCTGTCCAAGGTCAGACAAGTAAGTGAGATTTGATGTTTGACCTTTTTCCTCTTAGTAGGTAGCAAACATTTAGGTTTTTTAGACTTTCCTTCAACATGTGTTTCTCCAGGAGGATATTTCCACCTTTGTTTGACTCATGCCCATTTTGTCTATGTCATTTTTTACCTAAGTGCCTTGAACTGTGTTTGCCTAAGGATAATGATGTGACCCAACTATGTGACCTATGAATTCAGTGTGGGGCTTTCTTGCCAATAAGACTAGTTAATGTGTAAATGGAATAAACAGTCATGTTCAAGGTTATTAAATCCTTTCAATTCTGCTTCTGTCCATAGCTCTCTCATTTAGCAGAGTTTTGGTAAATGTTTAACCACTAGCTCCCTGGAGGGGAAATATACACACAACATATTTTAAATTTTCTCTGCATTATTAACAGTTTTCCCATCACTTTCTTAAGTCTAGACAATGAATAAAACAATAAATCTAGCCCCGATTTGTAACATTTGCCGATTTCTGAGGTCTAAACGCTCACACAGAAAAAATTTAAATTGGTTCTAGCAGGTCAGTTTAGGCTGATTCCAGCATACTCCTATTCTCCCCCAACCCTTCTCTATTCCTCTCTGCTGCCAGTCTAATACAGGCTTTCATAACATTTGCCTGGACAGCTATAACTGCCTTCTAACAAGGCTTCTGCTCTTCACTCTCTCAGTCTCTCTGCAAACATCCAATCCATCCTTTACTTACACGCATCACTTACTCTCACTTACTGAGCCAGAATGAGCTTTCTCACACAGAGCTGGGTAGATAGCTCCTCTGCTCAGAAATCATCAGTGACTCTTTATCATCTTCCAAATAAAAATTCAAACTCGTCCACCTGGCATTCAAGGCCCCCATTTTTCTGATATGAAACTAATTTTCCAGCATTATCTGATTTTTGTCTCCCCCCTGTCCTCTTCTTTTTTAGTCACACTAGATAATTCTCTAGCTTCACCTTTGGGTAGCTTCCATTGCTAGGTTTAGCTAGCTAGGCTAGCCTTTCCTGACCTCAAATCTAAATTGGCTTTTATGCAATTTCCACCCACTACTCTTTGTTCTGTCCTTTGGTGCCAAGCAGAATAAGTCTATATCTCTTCCACATCAGTAGATCTTCATATACTTGGAGATATCTATTAAATAGCTCTTGTCCAGGCTAAACATCCTTAATTTTTTGTTTTCTTTTTGGAGTCAATCAGGGTTAAGTGACTTGTCCAGGGTCACACAGCTACTATGTGTCTGAGGCTAGATTTGAACTCAGATCCTCCTAACTCCAGAGTGAGTGCTCTATCCTCTGCAACACTTAGTGCTCCCATTCTTAATTCTTCCTTCCAAGTTTCACGTAACATAAAATCAAAGTCCTTCACCATCCCAGTTGCCCTTCTCTGGACCTTCTCCATCTGATCAATTTCTTCCCTCAACATGGCAGGGAGAACTGAAAAACTCTCTAGAAGTGACCTCACAGTCATAGTTTTGAACACTAAGCCTCTCTAATGTAACCTAAGATTGCATAAACTTCCTTGGTGATCATGGGACACTGTTGACTCATTAAGCTTGCAGTTCATTAATTTTATCCACTCAGTCCATCCTTTTAACAACTCTATCAAGTAAGCAGTGAAAGAATTATTGGCCCCACTTTGTGGATGGAGAAACTAAGACTCAAAGGGAATAAGGGCTTGCTTTAGTTCCCATAGCTAAATCAGCAAAAGAGCCAGATTTGAACCTGATCCTCCTGTCCAGGGTTTTTGCTTTATCCACAAAGTCAAACTCTTTGGTGATACATTGGAAAGAGCATTAGATTGTGAGTCAGAGGACAGCTACCACCTTTGTGATCTTAGGTGAACCCTAAACCTTTTTGATCCTCAGTTTCTCCATCTGAAAAGTGAATATATCAGTTCCTTTGCAGCTCTAACTCTCGTGATCATCCTTCCAGCCTTAGATTGTCCAAACAATT
Organism: Vombatus ursinus; assembly: GCF_900497805.2. Lineage (NCBI taxonomy): Eukaryota > Metazoa > Chordata > Mammalia > Diprotodontia > Vombatidae > Vombatus > Vombatus ursinus. The sequence continues at coordinate 27,419,799 of NW_020954596.1, read as the reverse complement.
AGATTAAAACCATGCTTACCAGAAATCTTCCAAAAACTCACTGAAAGTTGCATAAAGCCCAATTGAGGAGAAGCTGTATAACATTCCTTAGACTCCTTAGAGTCTCAAACTTCAGAACATGCATGATTATTAAGGGTTGGCATTAGTATGTGCACCAAGAGCCCTGTGAATTATGAATGCTTGCTCAGCAGGGACAAAAAGCTGTCTTCAGACAAGGCTTTATGAGGTCATGTTGCCGAATGACTAACTCAGAACACCTTATTCATTAGGACATCATGTCACATCTATTAGTAGCTGCTATATGTGGCTATTTGGGTAAATGCATTTCCTCTTAAGCTTTAAATGTTGCAGTGGAGGTAAAGAGTGGATTCTCTTGGGACAAAGATCTGAAGCTACACTAGCCAAGTCACTTAAGACTAATTTCCGTGGATGTTGAAAGAAAATTAAGGAAAGTCATTAAAATTTGGAGGAAGCTTGTCATTCCAAATATTCACAAAATAGGAAATACAAAACCTGGCAATTACAAAAATGTCAAGTCTATGGGTCATGATTATTTGTTTTTATTGAACTAACTTCTTTTTTTTAATTAGAGAAGGACTACTGGACATTAAGGGACACCTAGGTAATGTAGTGGATAGAGTGCTGGGCCTGGAGTCAGGAAGACTAGTCTTCCTAAGTCCAAATCCAGCATCAGACACTTACTAGCTGTGTGACCCTGGGCCAGTCACTTAACCCTGATTTCCTCACTTTACTCATCTGTAAAATGAACTGAAGAAGAAAATGGCAAACTACTCTAGCATATTTGCCAAGAAAACCCCAAATGGTCCACAAAGAGTCAAATACAACTAAAATGACTAAACAACAACAAACTCGACAATAAATACTTTTTAAATCACTGATTTATGGTCTTCCTCCCCTTCTCTCCCAAAATTACCACACAGGCTCCTTCTAAACAAATAGTGTCTAAAGAGAGAAGGCACCTTCAAAGTCATCGTGACTGAACTATAGTACAGAAGTTATTCAGTGTGTCAAATGGAATATAAATACCTGCCCTTTCCAAATTATGCCATACACAAAAGATCTTTAGGCTAATCAAAAGAAACACAAGCTACAATGTGAAGTAGTCTCATTGCAGTGCCATTCCATTCTTGATTATTTGATTTGAAGAGCTCAGCCTTCCATAGCTTGCACATTAGGAAGATCACTTTGACACATGAGTGGAGGATGGACTGCAGTGAGGAGAGACTTGTGGCAAGGAAACCAACCAGCAAGCTATTGCAATAGTCCAGGTGTAAGCTGATGAGGGTCATCCGCACCAGAGTAGTGGCAATGTCAGAAGAGATAAGGGTGATAATGCTAGAGATGTTATGAAGGTAAAATCAACAGGCCTTGGAAACAGAGTAGATGTGAGCAGTTGTCGTTTAGTTGTTTCAGCCGTGAATGATTCTTCACGACCCCATTTGGGGTTTTCTTGGCAAAGATACTGGAGTGGTTTGTCATTTCCTTCTCCAGCTCATTTTATGGATGAGGAAATTGAAGCAAACAGGGTTAAATGACTTTGCCCAGGGTCACACAACTAGTGTAGATCTTAGGCAGATTTGAACTCAGGAAAATGAGTCTTTCTGACTCCAGGCCTGGTACTCTACATCTACTGTGCCACCTAGCTGGGTGGGGAAGTGGGGTAAAAGGGAAGAGTCAAGGATGACTCCTAGACTTCACTATTATTATTATTATGAACAGGAATCTATGTTGTAGACTCAAATTACAAGGGCTTAAATGAGTTTAGACCAAGAAAAGAAAGGGAGAAAGCTTTTATTAAGTGTCTACTATGAACTGGGGGGCAGGACATCTCCAGTTGTTCCAATCTATATCTTGCCACTGGACCCTGGTGGCTCCAGAGGAGAAAGTGAGGCTGGTGACTTTGCACAGCCCTCCCTTACCTAATCCAATTCACTTGAAAGTCATGGCATCACCTTCCTGATGTCATGGTCCTCTTCTAGGGCTACAGACAAACAACTATGTACTGGGTACTGTGCTAAGCACTTTACAAATATCTCATTTGGTCCTTACAACAACCCTATGAGGTAGGAGCTATTCTGATGCTTGTTTTACAGTTGAGGAAACTAAGGCAGATGATTTAGTGACTTGCCCAGGGTCATATAATTAATGTGCCTAGGGCAAGATTTGAAATCAAGTCTTCCTGACTCTGAGACCAGTGCACTATCCACTATACCACCTAGCTACCTCTAGGGAATAAGGGAACTCTCAAAACATCTATTCCAAACAGTATATTTTATTTAAAAAACTAAATCATCATCACTTCTCTTCACTACTTCCTTATGTCAGTAAGAAAAATGCATCTAAAGAGAAATTTCAAGCCAAAAAAAAAATGGAGTGATTCAAGAGAGGCCAGTGTAGACTAATGAAGATCACCTTGAACTTGAATATATGGACAAAAGTCCTGGTTCCTGCTATTTTCTAGATACAAGATCACAGGCAACATTTAAACTCTGAACTTCAGTTTTCCCACAATATAAAATGATCATAATAACTGACATTTCTTTAGTACTTTACGGTTTGCAAAACATTTTACATTTCTCTTTTTATTTGATCCTCACAAAAATCTTGTGTGATCCATAGCACAGGTATTATCTCCACTACACAGATGAAGAAACTGAGGTTCAGAGGCTTCCCCAGGGGCACCCAGAAAATAAGCATGAGCAGGTAGATCCAAGCCCTGGTCTCACCAAACTTCAAGGCCAACCCTTATTTTCTAATACACCACATCACATCTAAAATGCACCTTGTGAGGGTCAAATGGTCTATTGGGTGTTAAAACAGTGCATAAATATCACCTACGATGACTCAAAGTTAGAAAATAATTCAGAAGAGTAAATAGACTATACACTTACTTATGTTCCTAAATAGTCCCTAATACCATGTCAAGAAAAAGCTAGTTGACTACTTCATACCTTCCATCCTTAGTCATTAAGGACCCTACAATGATGGACAACACCATGTTAAAATCATGTTAACAGTTTTCCTGGCATGCAGTTTTTCTATAAGCAGAGTCGTGTATAATGGATTGGTTCTAAATGCTTCAAGCCCTCAGTATGTACTAACAATGCATACAAATCATAAAAATAACTTCCCTGAGCCCGTAGTCACTTGATTGCTGCAATGTGTAGGAGGAGAACAGAGATTGTTTTAGTTTCTGCTGAACTGAGACCTATGCAGCTTTCACTGAGCTTTCAGAAAATTTCTGGCAAGTATTTTATGTGGTTTTTTTTTTTTAATCAAGTGGTTTATAGTAATCTAGGACCATTAGGAAGACCAAGGGATTTAGAGCTGGAAGGGAACTTAGCAGTTTTCTTGTCAAATATCTTCATTTTAGAGATGAGGAAACTGAGGTTCAGAGAGGACAAGGGGAGACCCAAAGTCCAAAGGAACTTGCTGGGATCTGGTCTTCTGATTCAAAATTCAATGCTCTTTTCCCTGCATCACAGTGGATATCACTATATTACAAGACCAGGTTCAATGGACCTCTTTCAATGATTAGCTGTGGAAACTAAGACAAATCACTTATCCTCTCTGAGTCTCAGCTTCCCCATCCAGAAAAATGGGGATAATAATCTATTCACTACACACATGACAGGGTTGTTGAGAAGATGAGATGAGTGGATAAAATTAATGGACTGCAAACTCAGTATGAGTCAACAGTCATGGCAGCCAAGAGAGTTCACCTGATCTTAGGCTGAATTAGGGAGGCATAATATCTAAGAGTAATTGCCTCTATTTCAGACTATAGGTCTAGAGCCCTTGGAGGAAACTTCCTCTAACCTCCTTGTTTTAAAACTGAAGAAACTGAGGCCCAGCAATTCACCCAGAATCACCCAAGTAATAAGTCTGCCTCAGTTTTCTCGCCTATAAAATAGAGATCATAGTTGCATCTATGCTCTGAGGGTTTTTGTGAGGATTAAAAGAAATAATATTTTTAAAGCACTTAGTGCAGTGCCTGGCACATAGAAGGTAATAAATACATACTTGTTTTCTTCTTTGCTAAATTAATTTTAACATAAAGCAATGAAACATCACCAGGACCCTACTGATAAGTCCACTGCAGAGACAGTATTGGATGAACAGTTCAAAACGAAAGTTACATTTAGAATGGTTCTGTAATGGTTGCATGGCTAAGCATGTTGGGCATGTCATGAATAAGTCCCAAAGCCAGTATTCAGCTCTGCTCCTTAAAAAAAAAAAAATTAACCTCACCATGAAATACACTTAAAATAGAAAACAAAAAGCATGTGTTAAACCCTCCATGATTACACTATGGGTCCAGTAGTGCTCATTTATGAAATTCCAACTGCCTGAACCAAGAAAACAATATACACAGCGACTAAAACAATGTAAGTGGATATAACAATAACAATGAAATGGAATACCATATGTAATTATAATGACCGATCTTGGCCCCAAACAGGAAAGCAGAAAACAAGCCTCCCTCCCTACTTTGCCTACATGGGAGCTTTTGGATGTTATACTAAAATATGTTCAGACTAGGTTGATGTCATTTAACAAGCATTTATTAAGTACTTATTACATGCCAGATACCATGCTAAGTAAGCACAGGAGATACAAAGAAAGCCCTCCCCCCCAAACAGACAAACAAACAAACAAACAAAAACCAGGATTCCTGCCCTCAAGGAGCTCACAATCTAATGGGAGAGACAACATGCAAATAACTACATCCAAAACAGAATTAGTGCACGTAGAAGATAAATTCAAAATGAAGGTAAAAGCCTCCTCCCCCCACCCCTCCACCATCACCACCACCCCCACCCCTCCTTCCTGTTTCTCTCACTCTCACCGTCTCTGTTTCTGTCTCTCTCTTTTTAGAAAAGAAGTCTCCCTAGATAGCAGAGGTGGGTGGGATATATTTGGAAACAAAGCTAATGTAAAAACAAAACATGTAAATTTAAATAAATTAATTTTTTTGCTAAAAAGCAAAAAAATCAATTAAAATAAAGTGCAAGTAATTTTAGAAAGAAAGAAAAAAGAAAATTTGTCTCCTCGTAATAGGCCTATTATTTTCATCACTTCATCTTAACACCTTATCACTTCAGAAAGGCTTCTTTGCTCCAGTCTTGGGGTTTTTTGGTGGTGGTTTTTTTTGTTCGTTTGTTTGTTTGGTGAGGCAATTGGGTTAAGTGCCTTGCCCAGAGTCACACAGCTAGTAAGCGTTACGTGTCTGAGGTTGGATTTGAACTCAGGTCCTCCTGATTCCAGGGCCGGTGCTCTATCCACTGTACCACCTACCTGCCCAGTCTTGGTTAGCAGAAAAGGCTTTTAGTGATTGTCCCTGGATAGTCAAGAATCACTGAGGTCCAACCTTCACCTTCAGAAAAATCCATCAGATTCTTCCAAGACTGCCTCAGAGATGTCATACATAGAACATGGCAACCTTGCGAAAGTGGACTGCCAAAGTTTTGTTTTACATTCCTGAAGCAGGCCAGGGCTAGAGGTGGTACAACTTTTAGAGCTTGGGAGGAGAGGGAGAAGATTCACTGCCATTCTCCTGACCGGTGGGTGGCAGCCACTGTGACAAGCACTTGTGGGCATATTCTCTCAAGCTATGTGGAATTAGTCAATTTGTTGACAATTTATTATACACATTTATTAAGCACCTCTCGAGTGCTTTATGCTAGGCACTGGAAATATAACAACAAAAACTTACCAGTTCCTGCCTTCAAGGAATTTGTATTCTATCAGGGGAAATAAATGTGCACATATAAATAAGCACTATGTATTTTGTATAGTAACCATGTAATATAAAGTATGGCAGCTAGGTGCTATGGATAGAGTGCCAGGCCTGAAGTCAGGAAGACCTGAGTTCAAATCTGGCCTTAGACAATTACCAGCTGTGTGACCCTGAGCAAGTCACTTAACCCTGTTTGCCTTAGTTTCCTCATCTGTAAAATGATCTGGAGAAGCAAATGGCAAACCACTCCAGTATCTTCATCAAGAAAATCCCAAATGTACTAGCTGTGTGACCCTGAGCAAGTCACTTAACCCCAATTGACTCACCAAAAAAAAAAAGCAAAACAAAACAAAACAAAACAAAAAAAGAAAATCCCAAATGGGGTCACAAAGAGTCAGACACAGTTGAAAACAATTGAATAACAAATAATATAAAGTATACATGCTATATATTATATGGATAGTATATAGTATGGATAATATATAGTATATCTAATATTTAAGCTATATGTGTATGAATATACATATATCTAGGTATGTGTGTTTAAACACAGTCATACACACACATATGTATTATATCTATACATACAAATAGACACATACATATATTAAATACAAGATAATGGGGACAGAGTGATCAGATAAGGTAAGAGGAAGCATTTGAGCTGAGCTTTGAAGAAAACTATAAACTCTAAGAGGCAGAGGAAATTTCCAGCCCAGGTTAGACTGAAAAGACAATGAGAAAAGAGATAGTACATGTACTAGGAACGGAGTGTGGTAATAGCAATAAGTATAGCTGAAAATGGACATTCCTGGGAATCCTTGCTATAGCATCACATCACCATCGGGAGCCTAATGAATTTGTTCAACAAAAGAATATATAGATTTCTATCTGTACTTGATCTGCTCCTTTAGAAAATATCTCTGCTTATCTCTGTCTCTCTCTTATGTATGTATGTATGTATGCACTAATTCATTTTTTAAAGTTGCTCTTCATATAGTTTGGTAAAGAAAAACTAAATAGCACCTGGTTATCTAAGGGACTTCATATCCTTAAGGGTTCATCAAGTCAAATATTACAATGGTTGCATTTTTTTTGAAAGGTTGAACAACTTTATGGCCACCAATAACACTGATAGCTTGCTACACAAGTTAGCATGATGGTGAGAATAATTAAATTGTGTGCTTCAAGGCACAGAGATCCCATACAGAGCATTAGGCAGGAATTGTGTGTTGTCTCATCACCCATCCACCAGCATAACATCAATTGCTAGGACTCGTTGCTTGTATGGGAGCCTATGCCTTTAACTAAGAGTTTTGCCATTGCTATACAGGCGAGTCTAAAAAGATGATAGGATGGCCCAGTGATCTTTTCAAGTAAGATAATGTAAGTAAAGCCCTTTATAAGCCTTAAAGCACCATATAAATGTTCAAGTATCCTCCTCTTCCTCTTCCTCTTCCTTCTCATCACCCAGGCTTATTGTCAGATAGTAGCTTTGGCCCACTTTATGAGTTCTAGAAATAGTTGTGCTCAAAGGCTGTGTGGTATAATAGGACCAGGGGATTAGCAAACAGGAGACCTTAAGTTCAACTCACACCTTTTTCACTTGCTACTAATGTGACTTACTTAGTTAGGTATTATTGGTTCTACCCTTGGACCTTGGCCTCTAAAAGAGTAATTAGGCTGAATGATGTCAGTGAATTAAAGCTCACACATAGCCTTTCATCATCGAACTCAAATGGAGCTAGGCTTTTAAACGCAGTGAGGTCTACTTTTTGGTCTATATAAACTAGTGTCAAGAAAGGAGTTCTTTAGACTAGACAGATTTTTTTTTCATTCCTTTGGGAACTGTCATGACCAAACAGGATGTATCCTGGGGGCAGGGAACTGAAGAGCTGAATCTGTTAATATATATTCTTGCTACTTATTTACATTTACTAAAAGAGTAGGTGGTTTTTTTTTTTATGTTTTGCTTCACTGATCCAATCTTTCTCATTCCTGAGCTCTCTTACAGAGCCAGCATGTCCCTAACCTAAGACAGTGACCATAAGCAAATTACTAAATTTCTCTAAGCCTCAGTTTCTCTACCTGTAAAGTGCTTTGCAAACTTTAAAGTCTTCTATAAATGTAATTTATTATTACTTATATTTATATTCATTATTATTTTATTTACCATCATTATAATGTCAGTTAATATTACTTATTATTTTCCTTTAACTGAGAGATTTCCCATTGCTAGGGAAGCCGATCTAAAAAGATTTGATGGCCCAGTCTTCTTAACAACGTCATCATATATGTAAAACCCTTTGTGCTCTGTGTGCCTTTAAGCAAGTTACCTCCCCTTTCTGGACCTCAGTTTCCTCACCTGTAAAAAAGAGGAAGTTGGATGAGATCATCTCTAAGATTTCTTTCAGCTCTAACATTACACAGGGTAATTGGGTTCCCTCTGCACCCCCCTCTCTTCTGTAATTAATTGTTTCACTTCATTGACTTCTTCAGAACCTGATCCAAGGACACATAGAGTCTGTGAAATTCATATATCTTGGCATTACAAGCTCCATAAACCTTAAATTAGGAAAGGATGGCCTAATGTGCAGAAATGGCTCCAATGTACTTTAGACAGGGCACCACAGAATTTCTGGGAAGAGTAACTGCAGAGTTAGATGCATTGCTCTCTCTGCGTCGTCTTTGTCTTCAATTACGCCAGAACCAAGAATCAAGCAGCACTCTTCCCTTTCTCCCTGAATGTAATTGAAAAGGGCCCAAGGAAGGGGAATATTTTAATTTTAGCATGTCACATACATTCCTAGATAATTAAAAGCAAGATTTCATTTGCTTTCCCTCCAACCACACAATAAGCATCCAGCCACACTCTATGCAATAAATGAAGCTTCATTATAGGATGGATGTTTATTTATATCATTCTGAAGAGTACAATGTCTTACTGGAATTTACTGATGTTACTGTATTTAGATACAAAAAAGGAAAAAAAAGAAAAGTCCATCAGGATAGCCAAGCAACTTTGATGGTTGAGGATTTACAAGAGATATATTTACTGGGAAATGATTTGAAAACTTGAGTTTAAGATGTATTCATTTACTTAATCCTTTTTGGTCTAGTATAATTCCCACCACCCCCAAGAAGCTTTCACCCAACACCCACAGCACTTAATGAATTCCATTCATTTCAGACCTATTTATGATGTGTTATATGAAACTGATTATTGATTGATTAGTAAAAATTTTAATAATCACAGCAACAGCCATTGTAACCAATTTCTAAAGGCTTAGATTTAGAACTATTTTGTGTAGGCGATGGTGGTGTGATACTTGATAGGAGAGTTAGATGTCACTTTGAGCAAACCTGCCTCTTGAAGGGAATAAGATTGTTGTTGTTGTTATTTATCCTTCTGTTCCCTAAGAGGACCAATGACATCAGGGAGGTGATGTCTTGACTTGCAAGTGAATTGGATTTAAGTGAGGGTGGGCTGTGCAAAGTCATCCACCTCACTTCCTCCTCCAGAGTCTTCGGTGTCCAGTGGCAAAACATAGATCAAGACTTGATGGCCCTCTGAGGGAGAGAAGAAGCTGAACAGAGGATGATTCAACCTGGTCATGGGATGTTTTTCTTACCACTGCATTTCTGTAGTACAGGGGAGTGTGGAGTTGGGGACTTTCCAAGGATGTCAGCATAATTATGGACCAATCATAGTCTTAGTTTAGTTGGCACCAGTTGACATTATGTAATGAATTTATATAACCAGACCATAAAAAGATGGTCTGATTGTATAGATGGGTCTTTGATCACTGAGGGATCATTGACCTAAATTGTTAGTAATTGTTAGTCTTACCAATAAATAGATTATGCTAGGGCTTTTATGTCTCAGTTTCCCATAATTGCGAATTTATCCTAACAGTTTTTTTTATGTTTCTGAGAATCTCTGTCACTTTTGCTACCTTTTGGCATCTCCGCTATTGTTTTTAAGGAGATCTGTTCCTTTTTTATAGATTTAGATCTAGCAAAGGACTCTTGGGGGTCCCCTAGAACAACTCTTTCATTTTACAGACAAGGAAATTGAACCCCAGAGAGGTCTGAGCTGTGTGGCATGCTTGCAGTCACATAGGTAAGAAGCAGCAGAGCCAGAGTTCCAACACAAGTTGAGTCTGAGTCTGAGTCCAAAGCCAGCACTCTTTCCATGATATTTTTATTGCTCTCTTGTTGCCAACTAGATTATAATTTCTTTAAAGGTGAAGACTATGTGTATAGAGAGAGGGAGAAAAAGAGAGAGAGAGAGATCTCATTAATTTGATTATTTGACATTTTTAGTAAGTACTATGTGCAAGGTGCTATGCATATAAAGATCAAAAACACCAAGGCAATAAGGATTAAGAAAATGAATAAATTCAATGAATAAATTCAATGAATTGAAAAATGATAAAGTTACTTCCCTCAAGAAGCTTCTCATCTAGTGGGTGGCAAATGGTATAATATATACCTGTGTATATATGTATATGTATATTTATATATGTAAATATATATAAAATCTCATGACTGACAGTAATAATGAAAATAACTAAACAGATCATGATTCGTACAAACAAATGCTTTTAGCTGACAGCAAAAGTGCAACCATAAACCTAATTAATGAGTAATTTGAAAATGTTCTGTGATTATGAATATTAGGCCACCTCCTGACTTAGAAGATATGTGAAACATTCAAAGAGAGGAAAGAAACCTGTGATTTCTTCCAGGTGAGAAACTATATCTACCACTACAGGTCAGCACCTTCTCTGCAACTTACAATCTTGTTTGTCCTCCATTCTAAGGGGACCATGACGTCGGGAAAGTGGTGGCATGACTTGCAAGGGAATTGGATTTAAGAGAGGGAGGGCTGTGCAAAGTTACTTGCCTCACTCTCTCCTCTAGAGTCACATGGATCCAGTGGCAAGATATAGATTAGGATGACTGGAGACGGCCCCCTCCAGTCTTAAGAGCATTGTCTAGAGCACCAAAGGTTTGAATAACTTGCCCAAGGTATCAAAGCCAGAGGAGAGATTTGAATTTGAAAGTCTACATGACTTTGAAACCAGTTCTCTATCTACCCTATACAATTACCTCTCCATTTCCAAGAGAATATAAGGAATATAGAGCTTTACATATTGAAGGGACAAAAAGAAGGGAAATGTTGGATAAGATCCCTGATAGTTTGAAAATTCCAGTGCTTCCTGTTTCTGTAGACACTAAAATCCTTCCAATCACCTACTCCCCAGCCTCAGTTTACTCCTCACCTTTCATTCACCCTAAATATCCCATCAGTTGCCAAACCTTGTCATTTCTACCTCTGCAGTGTCTTTCTCCTGAATCTTCCCACACTCAAAGCCACCACACTAGCGTGGTCCCTCAACACCTTTCACCTGAACCACTGCCGTGGCCTCCTAAATGGTCTCCCATCCTCAAGTCTCCCGCTACTCCAATCCATCCTCCACACATTGCTAAATCAATTTTTCTAAAGTGGAGGTCAACCACGTCATTCCCCTATTCAAAAAAATCCAGTGGCTACCTATTAGCACTAGGATCAAATGTATACTCCTTAGTTTGTCATTTAAACTTTTCATAACCTGGCCCCAGTTAGCCTTTCTAGCTTTATTACACATCATTCTTTTTGACTTGTTCAGCCAAGCTGGTCTTCTTACTGTTCTTCATACATAGAGTTCCATCTCCCATCACCAGGTCTTTGAACTGTCCTCTCCATCTGACCTTCACTCCTTCTTTACTTCTTCCTCTTAGAATCTTTAGTTTCCGTCAAGGATCAGCCAAAGTGACGTTTTCTACATGAAACCTTGACTGATTTGTACCTGTTTTCACATCCCATCACACCTCCTAGGTGTTAGTGCTTTCTCCAAAACTACCTTGTGTCTCTTTTGTAAGTATTTTGTATATACCTACAAGATCATTTAACTTTTGCCTCTGTATCCCCACATTTAGCACAATACTTGGCACATAGTAGATGTTTGTTAAATGCCTGTTGAATGATTGCCAAAATTATTCAGTGTATATATACATATGTGTGTGTAACTGCCTCAAAGATCTATAATTTCTTAGAAAATAGAATTCTCTCCACTGATGTAAATTATAACCCCTATATCATTTATAGTCCTAGAATGATTACATATCTTGCCTGTTGTCAAATAGCTAGTTATTGTGTGAATTAGGATGTGAACCCAGGTCTTCCTGAGATAGAAAGACACACAGACAGACAAGCAGATGATAGATACAGATATGTGTGTGTATGTCTTTTTCTCTAATATAAATATAGGTGTGTATAAGCATGTATGTATTCACATACAAAATAATTTAATAGAATTTCAGAAGAGACCTTATGGATTGTACCACTCTCATCTTATTCCCTCAATATAGGAAGCTTGAATAGTCTGTAAAATTCTCCATATTTTTCTATGTATTGCATAGCATGCTAAGGCAAAATGTGGCTTAATATCCATACTCAAGAGACATTTTGAAATAGCTCATTAATTAGGCTCATGTCCACACACATATAAAAGGAGAAAATATTAACATGTATATGTTTGGGTGAATATGTTATATAGGTAAGGCAAAAGTTGGTATACTATTCAGAAATAGGAAATAATAAGTTATTTAATTAAGGTCACCTTTACATTTATTATAAACTAAAATAATCTTTTTGTAGAAAGTATTTCATTAATTATTATCCTTTCTGCCTGTCACTGTAAGAGAACATATTTGAACTTCATAAGCACATGCATAATGCTTATCTTGCATTTCTGGGAGGGAGCCTGTATCAGTCATTTTTTTTTAATGAAATGACAGTTCAAAAGAAGGTATAGGGCTTTACTTACATTGTATTAAAATGATTTTTGAAAATACATAAAAGTAAAAATCCTAATGACCATCCTAATAACTGGCTCCTAGTTGCTAAGATTACAAGTGCAGTCTTTGGTTGGATAGTAGATCCTTTTAAGGTGGTGTTTCAATAGTCAGTGGGGACATCTTGGCACACAGAGAACTGTAAGGTCCCTGCAGAGCCAACAAAACTTGCCATACTGACCCCAGACAGGAGTATCATGGCTAGAACCACCAAAGGATGGTCTGTGATGTATCAGAAAGAGCCAGGGATTTGCAATCCCAAGACCCAAGTTCATATCCCATTTGTGCTACTGACTCATTGTCTAATGTCATGCATATCATTTAACTTCTCTGGGATTTAGTTGTGTTCTCTAAAAAAGGAGAAAGGTTGATGGGGTGCTCCTTCCCAATTCTAAATTCTTTCCTGTGAGAATGTAAATCTATCTTCCCTTTCATTTATTTCATGTGTCTCCCTTTTGACCAAATCAGCTTTTTCCTTTCCCTTCTTTTCCCTTCTCTTTTTCCTGTGTCCCTATCCTTATTCCTATTACTATCCATAGCCCTACTCAAGGAGAAAAATTCAGACACAAAATACGTAATAAATATCTATTAAAGGTGAAATCTGTGCTGAGCTACATGGTAGACATTGAGATAGATATGAAGATAAACAAGACCTAGTCCTTACCCTCAAGGAGTTTAGAACCTGGTAGGGGAGAGAGGACACATACACAGATAATTATAATTGAAAAGAAATGAACTCCTTATATTAAGTACCAAAGAATATTATGAAGTACTTTGAGCTTTCAAAGAAAATAATCATCTATGAGCAGAAAGATCATGAAGACTACACAAAGTGGTTATTATTTGAAATGGGGCTCAAAGAATGGATAGGATTGCAACTATCAGTGATATGTGGGAGACAATTCCATGCACATTGTGAGCAAAGGCATGGAGGTAAGTAAGGAGAGGGTGTTTTTGTGAAATAGTGAGAAACTCCTTAGTAGATTATCATGAGATTTTAGCTGTAAAAGCAATTTCAAAAGTCATATAGTACATTCTCTTCATTTAACAGATGAGACAATTGAGGTTCAGAGATGAGTTTACTTGCCTAACATAATACAAGTAGTTAGTTAAAAAGAAGAAGTTGGAGCGCCACCATCTTATTACAGACAGCATAGTATAGTGAATAGAATGCTGCATTTGGAGTAAGAAGATTCAGAAAAACCAGGGCTCAAACCCCACTTTTGAAGCTTACTGGCTCTGACCACAGGCAAGTCATTGAACTACTTTGAGCATCAGATTCCTCATCTATAGAATCAGATTACTGGACTAGATGACCTCTATGGTGAAATTGGAATAGATGTTAAGTGTTAGGCTAAGAAATAGACTTTATCAGGGAACTGGGTAGGCCAACAGTGGGGAACCTGCAGCTTCAAGGCCACCTGTGGTCCTCTAAGTCCTGAAGTGTGGCACTTTGACTGAATCCAAACTTCATAAAACAAATTCCCTTAAGAAAAGGATTTGTTCCATAAAACTTGGACTCAATCAAAAGGCTATACCCAAGGACCTGGAAGGCCACATGTGGCCTCAAGGCTACAGGTTCCCCACCCCTGAGGTAGGCAATATGGACCCATGGAGCTTGTTGCCCAGAAGACAGAGACATCAAATCAGGTTGTATAGAGGAGACACATATAGGCTTAGGGAAATATTTGGTAAACTCCAGGCTGTGGGCCAGGATTTTGAAATGTAAAATACAATCTAAATTGAAAGGCTGTACAAAAACGGGCAATGGAAAGGATATGGTCCTTGTGCCATAGTTGATCAGCCCCTCACCTAGAGTGATATCCTTCCCCTCCTTTCCCAGACATGGTTTGTTCTCCCTCTCTCTGCCAATTAATCTCTAGTTATTTATCTTAGTATATACTTATCTCCCTAATAGAATACAAGTACCTTGGGTATAGGTAATATTTCATTTTTATCTTCGTATGCACAGAAATTAGCACAGTGATTGGCACATAGTAGGTGCTTGATAAATTTTGTTGAATTGAACTGAGTTCAACTGAATCTCGGGGAAACTTTGGAACATGGAGCAGCTGAGCTTCTGCAGCTAAAGTAGTAATTGCTCCAACCAGAAGACACATGAAGGCATTTATTATTTTGCTAAACACTTAAAAGAACAGCAGTGGCCGGGTCATTGATTAGAAGTAGTCAACATGTATCATTTGATCTATTAAGTGTTTATTATAAATATACTTATAATAAGTACATGGTCATCGTGAGCAGTTGTCTGTTGCGTGTTTTCATCTATTTTTGAGGCAGCTAAGTGACTCAGTGACTAGACCACAGTCCTGTCCCAGACACATGCAAGCTGTGGGACCAGAAGCATGGCATTTAATTGATCTTAGACTCAGTTTCTTTATTATTAAATTTGTATAATAATAACACCCATCTCCCAGGGTTGTTATGATAACCAAATGGGTTAACATATGAAAAGCGGTTCACAAAACTTAAAGGACTATATCCACTCTAGCTAGGAGGAGGACAAATAAAGAGGGAAGAAATTAGGTATTTATATATTGCTTACTATGTGTCAGGCACTGTGACAAGCTCTTTACAAATATTATCCCATCTGATCCTTGTAAAACCCTGTGAGATAGATGGTTTTGTTAACCCCATTTTAAGTTGAGGAAACTGAGGCAAACAGAGGTTAGTTAATTTCTCAGGGCCACACAGCTAGTAAGTGTCTGAGGTTGGACCTGAACACAGGTTTTCCTGACTCCAGGCATAGAGCTCTATTCACCACATTACCTAGTTATGCAGGAGGAGGAGGAAGAGGAGGAGGAGTGATGGTGGTGGTGGTGGTGGTGGTGGTGGTGGTAATGGTAATGGTAATGGTGGTGGTGGTACTAGTAATAGTAGTGGTGGGAGTGACAGTAGCACTAGTAGTAATAGTAGTAAGAGTAACATTTCAGAGATTGCCGTTCTCCCAATACTTCATCCCCTGGTGGCCAGCCTTCTGATGAGGAGCTTCCTGTCCACTGCTAGAGTGGTCTTCAGAGAGCTGACGCAAGTAACATCAGAATGACACTGGCAGCCTTTCCAGCTCAGTAAATGCCAGTGCTTGAGTGCCAGAACTTGCACTCTGTGAACATAGGGTGCCCACCCTGAGAAGCCAGGGTCACCTATCTACACCACGATGAGGCATCACTGCCATGTGGCCAAAGTGAAGGATAATGAAGGGAAAGGACAAGTCCTGAACTGTTCTGTATCATATATTAAAAGAAAAGGAAGGTCTCTCCAGCCCTTTGGGTGAATCCTCTTTAAAAGGACTTATTTATCCAATAGCAACACCACCAGCAGCAACAATAACAACATTTGAAAGTTTGCAAAGTGCACATGCATATATTATTTAATCCAATCAATTAGTTAATAAACATTTATTAAGCTCCTAATCTGTGCCAGGCTCTATGCTACACTCTGGTGATACAAATAAGGAAAAAAAAGTCTCTGACCTCAAGATGCTTACAATCTAATGGAGAAAGACAAAACACAAAAGGAAGCTGAAAGTGGAGCAGAGGGGGCCACAGAGGTTTTGGGAGGAGTTTTTTGCTCTGCCTTCCAGACCTCCATCAGAGGTATAGAGCCAGCTGAAGGTACTGAGGAGGATTTGAGTAGCAAAGCTGAAGCAATCTTGGTGAGAATAGTGAGATCCTCATCTGCTCCTTGTGAGGTAAGTGCTATTATTCTCTCCATTTACAGATGAAAAAACTGAGACTGAGAGACTGTCCAGGGTCTCATACCTATTAAGGAAGGATTCAAACTTGGGTCGTCCTTACTCTAAATCCAAGGCATAATCCACTATGCCACCCAAGCTGCCAATAGTTGCACAGGATAAGAGAACATGGAGGGGTTTTGACATGCACTGGTGAAGGAGGAACCAACAAAAATTAAAACATACATCCAGTGCACTAGCAAAGCACTTTGTTGGTGTACTGGTATGCATACTTTTTAATTACTAGGGAACATTCATGGGCAAACTGTAACATGATGTGGATCTCTGTAACTACAGTTTTGATTCATGGTTAATCAATCAATAGGTCAGTATTTATTAAGTACCTCCTATATGATAGGCAGTGTGGTCAATCCAGAAAGAGTTTACTCCATTCCCATTGCAGGCTGGTCTTCAAATGAAAGGTGGTGATATTAATAGTAGATCACATTTATTTGTTGTTCAGTCCTTTTTCAGAAGCGTCCAATTCTTCACGACCCCACTTGCAGTTTTCTTAGCAAAGATACTGGAGTGGTTTACCATTTCCTTCTCCAGCTCATTTTACAAATGAGGAACTGAGGCAAATGGGGTTAAGTGACTTGACCAGGGTCACACAATTGGTCTGAGGCCAGATTTGAATTTGTGAAGATGAGTCTTCCTGACTCCAGGCTTAACATTCTATCCACTGTGCCACCTAGATGTCCTTTGCAAAGTGATTTATATCCATTATTTCATTTGATTTTCACTGCCACCTTGAGAGGTAGAGAGTACTTCCCATGCTTCCATGAATCTGTGATCTCTGATCTCATTGATGTGAGCATTCCGCCAGTCATACACATCACAACAGATCCATACCCACCCTCCTTGGGAGATGCCCATATTTTCCGTATGCCTCCCTGAAATCCAATTCACTCACAAGTCAAGATATCATGCTCATGGGGCAGCTAGGTGGCACAGTGGATAGAGCACCGGCCCTGAAGTCAGGAGTACCTGAGTTCAAATCCGGCCTCAGACCAAACACTTGACATTTACTAGCTGTGTGACCCTGGGCAAGTCACTGAAACCTAATTGCCTAAAAAAAAAAAGATATGGAGTTCGTGGTTCCATTAGTCTTCTTCGAGAACGAAAGACAAACAACAACAACAACAAAAACATCCTCCCATAAATCCCCCGCATCCTCCAGGCAGCCCTCCAGTTCTCTTGGCATTGCACAGATACAAACAGAGGCTTCAGGCTATCTCTCAAGTATCCCCTGCTCTTGCCACGTGACCAGCCCACCTTCTTTTCCAATCTTGCAGTTTTGGTGATGGTTCAAGTATTATTATCCCTTTTTTTCAAATGAGGAAACAAGGCTCAAAGAGAATAAGAAATTTTCCAAAAATTGCTCTATCACTTACTGACAGAGCTAAAACATAAAATTAGTCCTTTTGGTTCTAAGCCAAGTAACCTTTCCATGACTCCATGCTCCTTCCCTATGTCAGTAGAGATAACAAGAATGATTGGACTCTGCCTTCCATTTTTTTCATAACACTTGTGCCCACCTCACAGAGTTATTGTGGGGCTAAATGAATATAAAACACATAAGAACATAATCTATTAATTTTATCATTAGTATTATTATTGTTCCTCCCATAGGCATTGCTGCAATGCAGGAAACTGGCTAAATCCTGGGACCTCAGATTTGGTGGCCTTGCCTTGCCATTGAACTCGGTTAATACCACAATGATGAAACACCTAGGATTTCACATCACTCCCTGTGGATTTAAATGACTATTTTGAAGTATTAGTGGTCCCTTCCTTTTTGTTCCATTGGCTAAAGTTTTTAGGAAGCTGTGAATACAGTGCAATTTCTGTAAAAGAAGAAACCTCTAGTCTCTATAACCTTCTGGCCCAAAGGTTCATTAAATCTAAATGTTATTATTAAATGCAGGTACCTTTTCTAGGCTTGCTATTGCAACATCTCATTTCACCCTTAAAAGAAATAGAGCCTATATTTAAGGGGCCTGCCCTTCTGAAACATTAACATCACTCCTTGAGAGCTCACCACTTTAACTTGGGCCAAATGGTCTTATCATACCCCATGACTTCAAAGCCTGTGGTTAACTTCTCCCCTCTATGGGTTTTTGGAAGCTTACATACTTCAGCAGCTTAAAAGCCACAAGCTAAAAGAAAAGAAAGAGAGCTAAATATGTAACAGATGATGAACAAATATGCCCTCAAATGAGTGCATTCAGTATATTAAATGTTAGATAGAGCTGTCATCACCAGGCCTCACCATCATGTCTTCTAGAGGGAATCCCAGAGGCTTACTGAAATAGAACTCATTCGGAGTGTTAAAAGACAGTGTAGGAGACAGAGAAACGACACTTGGGTAGTTTTGCCAGCATACAAAAAAAAGTAATAATTATTCTCTGCTTTGTGTTTGTTTTTTTTTAATCCAAAACAAATGTCTTATTGGTCTCAGGGGGAGGCTTGTAATCTTGTGGATTACACCTTAAATAGAGGGGAAGCCTTGCTTTCAAAAAAGATGTTTCAAAATCCTTGTAAATGGGGATGTTCTTGGACCTCATTTTTAAGGAAAACAAAAATCTTATGCACAAATTCATTTTTATATCCGAACAAAACAAAAATAAGGCTATGTTTTCAACATAAAATGCAGATAGATGTATAGTAATATAGATAAGATACAGATAGAGTTAATGAGAGAGACAGAGGGATAGAGAAAGGATACGGATAGATACAGGAAGAGGGATAGAGTTAGAGATAGAAATGATAGACATAGAGATGGAGAGATGGTAGCAAGCCATAAGTTTTATTGCAATGTGTAGGGTTATCATTTCAATTTTACCTTAAAAAACTCTGTTCCATTTAAGGCTTTAAAATGCAGAAATTACCATCATGACATATTCTTATCTTCAGTGTTACCTAACTCCTACAGTAAACATTGAATTATTCTTCCTGTTCAGTAACGCATAATCGATGTACCTTAGAAGGTAGTAGGATCATCGTCACTGAAGGTCTCAAAGCAAAGACGGGAGAATACGTTGTCAGGAGTGTTGTGATGGAAATCTTCTTGGAGTATGGGTTGCTGCTTAGATTCCTTCTCATCCTAAAATTCAGGGATTCTGGATTTAAAAGAAAAACAGAAGGCATTGTTGGTCACAATAAACTTGCACTAAGAGCTGTGACTCTGGAGTCAGAGGATCTGGGCTCTAATCTAGGTTCAGTTCAAAAGTAGCTGTGTGACTTTGGGCTAGTCATTTACCCTGTTTGTTTCTGAGGGTCTTCTATAAAAGAAGGCTAGACTAGATGACAAGATTTAATTCTATTTGACTCATGTGAAGTCTACTCTATATCTAAATCTGTGATCTACCTTAGCAGTATGTTGTGAGGAAAGTATTTTGCAAGCCTAAATTTGCTATAGGAAGGCAAGTTCACCATGCCGTGAGCTTTTATTGAACTGCTTATGTGATAGGCACTGTTAGGCACTAGGAATATGAAGGTAAAAATTAGATTGTCTCTGCCTTTAAGGAATCGACATTCTATGGGGGTTGGGGAGGGAAGGGAAGTTGCAGGGATATATACAATATGAACACAGAATAGTAAGTATGAAATACACAGTCATTTCAAGAGGTAGCTTTGTGTAATGCTAAGTAGTATAAAATGCAAACTCCAGAGTATTATTTGAGTGTTAAGGTTTCTTCGATACTTTGCAATTCTCAGAGTAAGATAATGTACTGGTCATAATAAGCCCAGTGAGGTGAGGAATGAGAGCCTGAATTCTGACTCTATAGGACTGAATTTGTCACACAAAATTGTGCTGTCCTCAGTTAACTGCACTAAGAGTATTATTATCTAATCCCCATTCCTCTGTCTTCTCCAGAAATATGAGATACTTTTTTTTCAAAAGCTTTGCTGCTAAGATATAACTCTATGTATAAACATACATGCATGTGTGTGTGTGTGCATAAGTAAATTATGCAGATAGGGAGGGAGGGAGGGGAAAGGAAAGAGTTGGGAGAAAGAGAAGGGGTGGAGAGAGGAAGAGGGTGGAGAGAGGGAGAGAGAAAGAGGAGGAAGAGAAAGGAGGAGGGGAAGAGAGAGGAACAGAGGAGAAGGCGGGGGGAGGGAGAAGGAGATAGAAGGAGGAGAGAGAGTTCCAAAAGTCTTAATGCAGTTTAAAGCTATTAAATTGCACTAGGACTTTTGGGACACCCTGTATATAGTTTATTTAGATGAGGGAACCTAATTATGTGTATGATGTGCTCTCATTTTCTAATCCAATAACCCTATGAATAAGGAAAGATTAGCGATAAGACCTGTTCTTGTCACAGCTTCTTTTTCTAGATGTTCACCAATCACCTCTTTAATGACCCATTCTAGAATGTGAGCTATCCAGTTTGATATGTCCAGCAGGTAGTGGGAAATATGAAACTGGGATTCAGAAGAAAGGCAAGCTCTAGATATATCTAGGTTTGACATATATCTAGACTACATAAATATATATACATATATATATATTCACACACACATATAGGCTTGAAAGATCCATCTATCTTTTTGTATAGAGATGATACTTGAATCTCCAGAAGCTAAAGAGACCACCATGGGGGAAGAACATAGAGAACTTGATAAGAAGAGAGATGACTACCATTAGAGGAAGAGAATGAATCATCAAAGAAGACCAAGGAAGAGCTGCCCAATAGGTTGGAGGAGAATGAAGAAGAGCACATGACATAGAAAACACAAGAAGCGAGTTTCTAGTAGGAGAAGGTGGTTGACGGTGTCAAAAGCTGCAACCAGTTCAAATAGAATGAGAACTGAGGAAAGGTCACTGTATTAGACATTTAAGCAGTCTTTGGAAACTGTGTGAAGGACGGTGTTGGTTAAGTAATGGAGTAAGAAGGTAGATTGCAAAGTGTTGAAGGATGAAAGGTGAGATCATGGAAGCAACAAGTGTAGACTCCCCTTTCTAGGAGCCTGGCAATGAAAGAGATACAGGAAAAAGTGAAGTGTGTTTTTAAGAAGAAGTGAATAAGATTGCCTGTCTCTATGAACTACTTTCTCCTCTGAATTTTCCTATCTTTATTCATAGCAGCACCATCTTCCCAGTCATCAACGTCTATTAGCTCAGAGTAATTCTTGATCCTTCTTTCTCTTTCATCCCTTGAGTCCATTCATGTGCCAAGTCTTAGTTACACCCCCACAACATCTCTCAAATCCTTACCTATATTTCTACCCATCTAGCCACGACCCTAATTAGATCTATCATTACTATTAGGTAGACTACTGAAATAACCTCTTAATGGTGTCCTGGCTCTCATCTCTCCCTGTTCAGTCTGTACTCCACATATCTTCCAAAATAGCCTCCCTATAGCCCAATCACGTCCCTGATCTGCTCAGACCCCTTTAGCAAATCCCCTTTCCTCTATGCTAAATAACAAATTCCTAAGCATAGTATGTAAAGCCCTCCATGACCCAGGTTTGTAAAAATGTGTCATGCCAGCCTTATCTTTCAGCATTCCTCTTCACAAATTTCATATTCTTTAGCCTATCTGGTCTCCTAGCTGCTCCCTTACTGGCTATATTCTCCTGCCTCCCTGTATTTGTGCATTCCCATGCCAGAAATGCACTCCCATATGAGCTCCTTTTTTCTAAATCCTTCTCTCCCATCAAGGCTCTGCTCAGGTGCAACATTCTACCCAAAGCCTTTCCTGCCTCTCAGGTTTTGCTGTTCTCTTTCTCCTCTAATTACCTTCTATTTACTTAGCATCATATCCCTTCATATAAAGCAAGCTCTTTGAAGTCAGAGACTGTTTCATTTTTGTCTTTGTATTTCCAGGGCTCTGCACAGCACCTATTATGAATTTAAATAAACATCTGTCAAATGGAATAAAATGCAATACAATGATCCCTTTTCCAAATCACCCTAAGAATTCAGCCCCTTCTCAGGATGGAACAATGAACTAAATCTAACAAGATGAAATTTAACAGGGATAAATGTAAATTACTGCATGAAGGTTAAATAAATTAATCATAGGATCATAACAGAGTTGAAAAGGATCTTAAAGATAATTGAATCAAACTCTCATTTTAGAGGTAAGGAAATTAAGGCCCAGAGAGGAGAAATAATTTACCAAAAGTAATATATAGAGAAGGAATAAGCAGCAGATCTGAGATTAAAGTTCAGGCCCTTTGACTCCAAATCCAACATTTCTTCAATTATACCTAGATATTGAAGTATAGGTTGGTAAGAACATGACTTGGCAACAGTTATTATGAAAAAGATGTATGGATTGCAGTTGACCACTGGTTCTATATGAACCAGTAGTGTGATATGCTAGGTCAATTCAAGCAATATCAAACTACATTGATAGGACTAAGATGAAAGATAATGAGAAACCATAATCCACACGTGCTTTGTTTTCATTAAACCACCAGTATTATGTCCAGTTTCATATGCAGAATTTTAGAGAGGAATAGGATAGAATCACAGAATGTGGAGCTGGAATATACCTTAGAAATTACCTGACTGAATCCTCCTCTCTTTAAAATAAGGAAACAGCAACTCTAGAAGTAAAGCGACTTGTCCAAGGTCACATAGCTAGGACGTCTCAAACTCAGGTCTAATAGTTCAAATCTAGTTCTCTTTTGATTATGCAAATTATGCTGCTTCCGCCATGCCAAGTGCCCAACAAACATTTGCTAAGCATTTCCTAGGTGTATGAGAAGGTGGGAAGTCTGGAAAATACATCATATAAATAGCCAGTTAAGTAACTAAGAATGCTAATCCTGGAGAAAAGAAGATGTAGTTGGGAAAGACAAAGGATGACCTTGGCATCTTTGATGTATAGCTAAGTTCCACAGTGCCTGCTTCAGCCACCTTTATGGCTGTTGGAATAAATCGTTCTCATCCACCCATTCAACTGGGGTAGGTTTTCACATGCTTCAGTAGATATATACCCCCCAAATCACCAATGGGTTTGAGGCCCATCAGTTATACTCAACCGATTTAGCCTGTCTGCTGAGACAGTTTATCAGGGTGTGGCCACTGTGCATTCTATAGCTTCTTGGAACCAAGGGTGAGAATTGAGTGCCAGGTGAATACCAGTCCTCCTTGAACACCTTATATTTCCCATACACATGGTAACTATCCATATAGGTCAGTCCACATATAATATTGCTGTTATCCAGCTCATCTGTTAACTTTTCTGAAAAAATCATCTCCATTAAAAAAAGAATTTTATTATAATTCCATTTCTCCCATTCCATATTGCTTCAAATTTAAGATTAAAAATATACTTGTCTTCTTTATAGTTTTATAATACTTTAAAGCATCTATTAATTCATCAGTACAGTACTCAATCCTTTCATTGGAAGGAGATCACAACCACTCCACACCTTATTTGGTGGTCTTCATGAATTACTGTGGCCAAAATCTGTTCACCAGCATTCCAGTAACCAGCTTCTCTAAACTTAGCAAAGATGGACTTTGTGCACAGACACAAAATCAATTGTGAGGCCTGTACCCAATCTCTTAGGGGCAGCTAGGTGACACAGTGGATAGAGTACCAGAGCTGGAATCAGGAGGACCTGAGTTCAAATCTGGCCTCAGACACTTACTAACTATATGATCCTGGGCAAGACTCTTAATCCTATTTGCCTCAGTTTCCTCATATGTAAAATGAGTTGGAGAAGGAAATGGCAAACTATTCCATTGCTAAGAAATCCTCAAATAAGGTCATGAAGAGTTGGACCTGACTATAATGACTGAACAACAACAAAATAACCAGAGACCATTGAGTGAAAACATTTTCATGAAGTTGTTAGGGGGAAAAGTGGGAAATTTCTTGCTTTATTATAAAAATACAGCAAAGCACTGAGTCCCTAGCTAATCTAGTGATACAGGAATGGCAGCTAAGAAAGAGAGAAAGCAGCTTTATGTTCATTAAAAGAATAGACTGTAAGATCCTGAGGCATCTTTTGAAACCATTCACTGGCACTCATCTGTTGAAAATGTATTTCAGTAACCCACAACTGAAAGTTATATACCTCTTCCTCTTCCATGGTGATGACTGCTATTTGGTCATTGCATCAAAGTCTCAGATGCACACCCAGAAAGAGAGTAAGTGAGCTTAGTCTTATTAAAAGGCTACTTAACAAATGTTTATTGTTCTTATTTGATATTGAGTAAATAGGATTTTATTGTTATGTACCCACATTGAGTTACTGTCAGAGCAAGACATAAAACACAGACTGGATACTCCCTTGATCAAGAAACCAGTAGCTTCTTCTTGCCTCTCAGGGAAAATACAGACACCTGTATTTGACTTTTAAAAGTCTTTCACACTCTGACTCCAGCCTTTCTTTACAGACGTCCTGTATATTCTTCTTCATGCTCTCTACAATCTAGCCAAACCAGTCTACATGACATTTAATCTCTCACCTCCCTTGATTTTCCACAGACCATTACCAACATTTGGAATTCATGACCTCTTCATCTCCACATGGAATCCCTGACTTCTTGCAAGCTCAGGGATCCACCCACCACTAAGACTCTTGCTCCCAAATTTATAACATATCAACTTTGCATACATTTTATATTTAATTTTCCAGGCATATTTTGTTTTTCTCCAATGGAATTGGAGCTTCTAAAGGTCAGAATTTGTTTCATGTTATAAATAACATGGTGCCCAACATGGAAAGTATTTAACATATAAATATGTCCTGTTGTTGGACAGCAATTTATGGCTGCACTGATTTTCAGTGACCATTCAGTGTGGTAGCGTGGAAGAATGCTGGATTTGGAATCAGAAGGTCTTGGTTTGAATTCTAGTTCTATTTACTACCCACGTGGCTTTGTGTAACTCATGAAACCTTTTCAGGCCTCCATTTTCTCAACTATAAAATGTATGTTGGCCTAAATGACCACTAAGGTCCCTTCCACCATTAAATCTGTGATCCTAAGACTCACTCCAGAGCTAGCCTCAAAGTTGTGGAGTAGGAACCATGGCACCATATGTTTCCTGTTTCCTTCTTACACAACTGCTCTATTTATTCCTGCTTTGTGTGCATTGGATCAGATTTATGACAGCTGATGTCACTGTGACCCATCATGATGAGGATCGCAGCCGATGATGGGCTCGTTAAGCACATCTCATTTTAGTCAAACTGCAAGTGGCATTTTGTTTATATGGTTCATTTCGCCAACAAATTAGATTTCAAATTGATTGCTTTCCAAAATGACTTTGTTCATCAATTTTGAGGGTAGGCAATTATAACTGGTATTCCAGTAATTAATGGCCTTCCATAGTAACAATGTTTTTAAAGTGCAGGGCATGCATGAATTTTGACAGATTTTAAAGTTGCATTTTGATAATTAGCTCTATGCTCATATCATACACCACCATGAGAAAATACATGCTTTTGGAGGAAACTTTCTGTGGAAGACCAGAAAAATCAGTTCAGGATGGATCTTTGTAAATGCCTTAGCTCTTTTGACTCCAAGTGCAGATCAAATTTATGAATGGAGATATTGCAAGCCTGGTTGGTAGGTGCCTTTGGGCACTGCATTTATTGAGAATAAAAATGATTTGAATTATTTTTCTCATGAAAGCAATTACCATACTGGTGACATTTTTATTTTTCAAAATTAATGCATGAGGTGTTAGATTCTCCAGACTTAATGACCTTTTATCATTTTCATTAAAAATAAAATCTGAAAGCATTCTTTACCAGGTCTTGCTTCAGAAAATACTAGTATTTAAAGAAGGTGAAGTGTTATGAAACCATGCATAGAATTGTATGTTTCATTGTTTTGTTCATTTGTTTTCTGTTTCTCAGCTTCTTTGGCTGAGTGTTAAGTTGATGCTTTATCCCACAATGAAGAGGACTGCATCTTTTTCCGTGTACTGAATTTTCATTATTGTAAATGAATCACAATTTATTGTATATGTTGCATGTAAAATGGATAGAGTCCTAGATTTGGAGTAAGAGAACCTGAGTTCAAAATCTACCTTTTATGTTTACCTCTGTTATGTTGGGCAAGTTATTTTCTTTATCCATAAAATGAGGGAATTAGACTAGATAACGTCTAAGATTCCTTCGAGCCCTAAACATGCGATTCTATGAAAACAATGTTAGCATTTCAGGCCGGCTAATTGAAGTTGTGCTGTAAGGGAAAAATTTGACATCAGGAAAGTCACCTTGAATATCTTGATTAAAAAAAAAAAAGAAATCAATGACTATAACTTGATGCCCTTGAAATTTGAAAGCCAAGATTCAAATGCTGATATAAAAAAATTATGTACCATAGAGTACATGCCAGATTCTTAGGAGTTAAAAGGTCTAACTCTCAAGTCCATAGTCAAGTATGGTCTTGATCACGTTACTTAGAATTGCCCTTCATAATGGAAGAACTAGCAGGTGTTACTGGTGCCCTGTATCAAAATGTTTAGCCTGAGTTTAGCCAGCAGATGGCACTGCCAAGTTGCAGACAGCTAACAGATATTAGAGCAAGAAATAGATGTAGCTTGGCACTTTTCTGAAAAGTAGAGTTATTAAAAGAATTCCAGCCAAGGCAGTAATAGCACAGGAAGAAACACATTACAATAATGATGACAATTTATTTTATGTAGTATTTTAATATTTAAAAAGCAATTTCCTCACAAAACTCTATGAGGTTGAAAGTGTAAATAATATTCCTGTTTTTCAGATGAGGAAAAAGTCTTAGAGAGGTAAGTGATTGGCCAAGGCTGATAGTAAGAGTCAAAGCCAAGATTCAAATCTAGGTCTTATGACTTCAAGTCCAGATGAAAAAGAAAGCCAGGAGATAGATTGTTTGGGGATATATTGGCAAGATAGAAGTCAGCCAGGTAAAGACAACAAGCAAGCAGATACTAGATAAGGAAGTTGCTCCAAATCATCCCACTCTAAAATAAATGGTTTTGAAGGTTACCACTTTCAAATGAGCACCACTTTGCCAGGGATAGTTTGGGTCAACCTAAAGAGTCTTCTTTGTGTCTGTGTATGTTACAATTCAGCAATGCTGCCTTCTCACTGTTCCTTGAACTCTCCACTCTGTGATCCATCTCTATGCCTTTTCATTGACTGTCTCCTCTACCTGGAATATTCTTCCTAACTTCTACCAATTGGCTTCCCTGGCTTCCTGCAAGACTCAGCTTAAATCCCACCTTCTGCAGGAGGCCTTTCCTAGTGTCTCCCCACTGCTAGCACCTTCTCTCTGAGCTAACCTTCCATCCACTCTGTATATATCTTGTATGTACAATGCGTTAGTGTTCCAATTTTCCCACATCTTCTCCAACGTTTATTATTTTCCTGTTTTGTCATGTTAGCCAATCGGTGCGATGTGGTACCTTAGAGTTGTTTTGATTTGAATTTCTCTAATCAATAGTGATTTAGAGCATTTCTTCATATGACTATAAATAGCTTTAATTTCTTCCTCTGAAAACTGCCTGTTCATATCCTTTGACCATTTATCAATTGGGGAATGATTTGTATTCTTGTAAATTTGACTCAGTTCTCTATATTCTTTAGAAATGAAGCCTTCAATCAGACATTGGCTGTAAAAATTGTGAGCCAGATTTCTGCTTTGTGCAAAAACTTTTTAATTTAATGTAATCAAAATTATTCATTTTGCATTTCATAATGTTCTCTATCTCTTGTTTGCTCATAAATTCTTTCATTCTCCATAGATCTAACAGGTAAACAATTTCTTGCTCTCCTAATTTGCTTATAGTCTCACCTTTTATGTCTAAATCATGTCCCCATTTTGACTTTACTTTGGTAGGTGTAAGATGTTTGTCTATGCCTAGTTTCTGCCATACTATTTTCCAGTTTTCCAACAGTTTCTGTTAAATGATAAGTTCTTATTCCAGTAGCTGAAGTCTTTGTGTTTATCAAACAGACTACTATAATCGTTGACTACTGTCTTGTGTACCTAAACTATTCCACTGGTCCACCACTCTTTCTTAGCCATACAAAGAAGTTTTGATGATTGCTGCTTTATAATACACTTTTAGTGTATTATGTATTAGGTATGGCTAGGCCAACTTCCCTTGCATTTCTTTTCATTATTTCTCTTGATATTATGGACTTTTTGTAGACTTTATTGAAAGAAATGATTATTAATGACCAGTGATTTGGGGAGAAACAGAGTTCTCCCTTTTTTAAGTCCTCATTTCAAAACTCAGTTTCTGAAGATTGAATTAAGTTTCTCCTCAATGTGGTCAGACCCCACCCAACCTGACAAGGAATTTAATCTAAGGTGGGGAAGCCCATTGGCTGGGGGTAATTTAGAAGTAAATGATATAATGGAAGTTCATTATAATAGGTCCAGCTCCTAATTATAATATTTATTATCTCTCATTACTTGTTAACCAATCAGAGTTGATTGCCACCCTTGGGAACGCCCACTTTTCCAAGGCCATATAAGCCATGACAGTCTTTGGCATTCAAGAGTACCATTGACCTCTTTTACTAAAATGCTACCATTATTAACAAAGTGACTAATTATCCAGAAATTGTATCTCTTGAACTTTTTAAACATTGCAATATATATGCCTTTTGTTGTTCAATCATTTTCAGTCACGTCCAACTCTTCATTACCCCATTTGAGGTCTTCTTGGCAAAGATACAGTTGTAGTTTGCCATTTCCTTCTCCAACTCATTTTATAGATGAAAAAACTGAGGCAAACAGGGTTAAGTGACTTGCCCAGGATCTCACAGCTAGTAAGCATTTGAGGCCAGATTTGAACACAGGAAGATAAGTCTTCATGATTCCAAGCTGGCACTCTATCTATTGTGCCACCTAGCTGATTTATGTATATACACACACATACACACATACATTACATATATATACACACATATATATACACACATACATGT